>NW_021172364.1:0-1257 GCF_002162155.2 Triticum dicoccoides
CAGCGGTCAAGAATATCCTGAAGTACCTGAAAAGGACAAAGGACATGTTTCTCGTTTATGGAGGTGACGAAGAGCTCGTCGTAAAGGGTTACGTCGACGCTAGCTTCGACACAGATCTGGATGACTCTAAGTCACAAACCGGATACGTGTATATGTTGAATGGTGGAGCAGTAAGCTGGTGCAGCTGCAAGCAGAGCGTCGTGGCGGGATCTACATGTGAAGCGGAGTACATGGCAGCCTCGGAGGCAGCGCATGAAGCTATTTGGGTGAAGGAGTTCATCACCGACCTAGGAGTCATACCCAATGCGTCGGGGCCAATCAAACTCTTCTGTGACAACACTGGAGCTATTGCCCTTGCTAAGGAGCCCAGGTTTCACAAGAAGACCAGGCACATCAAGCGTCGTTTCAACTCCATCCGTGAAAATGTTCAAGATGAAGACATAGAAATTTGCAAAGTACATACGGATCTGAATGTCGCAGATCCGTTGACTAAACCTCTCTCGCGAGCAAAACATGATCAACACCAGAACTCTATGGGTGTTCGATTCATCACAATGTAACTAGATTAGTGACTCTAGTGCAAGTGGGAGACTGTTGGAAATATGCCCTAGAGGCAATAATAAAAGTGTTATTATTATATTTCTTTGTTCATGATAATAGTCTTTTATTCATGCTATAACTGTATTATCCGGAAATCGTAATACACGTGTGAATACATAGACCACAATATGTCCCTAGTGAGCCTCTAGTTGGACTAGCTTGTTGTGATCAACAGATAGTCATGGTTTCCTGGCTATGAACATTGGATGTCGTTAATAACGGGATCACATCATTAGGAGAATGATGTGATGGACAAGACCCAATCCTAAGCATAGCACAAAGATCGTGTAGTTCGTTTGCTAGAGCTTTGCCAATGTCAAGTATCTCTTCCTTTGACCATGAGAGCGTGTAACTCCTGGATACCGTAGGAGTGCTTTGGGTGTATCAAACGTCACAACGTAACTGGGTGACTATAAAGGTGCACTACAGGTATCTCCGAAAGTATCTATTGTTTTATGCGGATCGAGACTGGGATTTGTCACTCCGTATGACGGAGAGGTATCTCTGGGCCCACTCGGTAATGCATCATCATAATGAGCTCAAGGTGACCAAGGTGTTGGCCACGGGATCATGCATTACGGTACGAGTAAAGTGACTTGCCGGTAACGAGACTGAACAAGGTATTGGGATACCGACGATCGAGTCTCGGGCAAGTAA
>NW_021172365.1:0-1877 GCF_002162155.2 Triticum dicoccoides
CGAACTTGTTCTTCTGCTTCCTGAATCATATCCGGGCCAAAGAATTGTCTTTCCCCGGTCTCTGACTAGTTAAGGGGTGTTCGACACCGTCGTCCATAGAGAACTTCAAAAGGGGCTTTACCCAAGCTAGATTGATAGCTGTTGTTGTAAGCGAATTCGGCAAATGGAAGGCACTTCTCCCAGTCCATTCCGAATGAGATAACAGAGGCTCGAAGCATGTCTTCTAGAATTTGGTTGACGCGTTCCACTTGACCACTCGACTGAGGGTGGAAGGCGGTGCTAAAGGAGAGACGGGTTCCCATAGCATTTTGGAAACTTTCCCAAAATCGAGAGGTGAAAAGACTTCCTCGATCCGAGTTAATTTCCAAAGGAACACCATGAAGGGACACTATTCGGGAGATGTATAAGTCTGCCAGCTGACTAGCGGTTATACTCTTGCGAACAGGTAGGAAATGGGCTACTTTGGAAAGACGATCGACCACGACGAAAATAGCATTATTCCCTCTCTTGGTCCTGGGAAAACCGGTAATGAAATCCATACCAATTTTATCCCATTTCCATTCAGGAATGGCTAAGGGTTGAAGGGTGCCAGCAGGCCGTCGGTGCTCTGCTTTTACACGACGACAGACGTCGCAATTAGCAATATACTGGGCAATTTCTCTCTTCATCCTAGTCCACCAGAACCTCTGGCGTAGGTCCTGATACATCTTAGTACTACCGGGATGAATGGTGAGAGGAGATTCATGAGCCTCCTTAAGGATCAACTGCCGTAGATGCTGGTTCTTGGGAACCACTAGACGGTTCTCAAAGTACACAACACCATGATCATTTGTGGAGAAACAACTAGCACCTCCGCTAGCAATGTTCTCCTTGATCTTAGCTATTCCCTTATCTCGCTTCTGGGCAGCAATGATTTGATCCGTAAGAGTAGGTTTCGCCACCAAGGTGGAAAGAAAACCTTGAGGAACAATGTGAAGGTTAAGCTTCCGAAATTCCTCATGGAGAAGCGGTTGACTTTGTTGTAACATCAGGTTGTTACAATAAGATTTACGACTTAGCGCATCAGCCATGACGTTGGCTTTCCCTGGGGTGTAGGTTATCCCTAAATCGAAGTCTGTGATCAATTCAACCCAACGTCTTTGCCTGAGATTCAAATCCGGTTGGGTGAAGATGTACTTCAGACTTTGGTGATCAGTGAATATTTCGCAACGGTTACCGAGGAGGTAATGTCGCCAGGTCTTAAGTGCATAGACTACGGCTGCAAGCTCTAGATCATGAGTAGGATAATTCTCCTCATGTGGGTGCAATTTCCGTGAAGCGTAGGCAATTACGTGTCGATCTTGCATGAGAATGCAACCTAGTCCTTGTTGCGAGGCGTCGCAGTAGATAACAAAATCCTTGGAGAAGTCTGGCGGTACCAGTACGGGAGCAAAGGTCAGGCGTCTTTTCAGTTCCTGAAAGCTGTGCTCACATTGTGGAGTCCACTCGAACTTCTTATCTTTCTTGAGGAGTTCGGTTAGAGGTTTGGCAACTTTGGAGAAGTTCTCGACAAAGCGACGACAATAGCTCGCTAAGCCTAGAAAACTCCGAACTTGCTTGACCGATTCAGGTGGAGTCCAATTAAGGACGGCTTGAACTCGCTCAGGGTTAACAGCAATACCTTTACCAGATATTACATGACCCAGATAGGTCACTTCTGGCAACCAGAATTCACATTTAGAAAATTTGGCATAAAGGCGATGCTCTCGAAGTTTCTGCAACACTAGCCTTAGATGTTCGGCATGTTCTTCCTCGTTCTTGGAGTAGATGAGTATATCATCGAGGTAAACTACAACGAATTTATCCAAGTACTCCATGAAGATTGAGTTCATTAACCG
>NW_021172366.1:0-1727 GCF_002162155.2 Triticum dicoccoides
GGTTGAAGACGGTGGCGACCACGGTGGGCTGGGCCGCACAGTGCTGGACCAGCACAGGAGCTGGGCCGGCTCTGGTGGGCTGCACGGGTGAGGCCAGGTAGGCTTTACTCTTTTTATTTTTTTCTCTCTGTTTTGTTTTAATTCTGTTTTCTATTTTGCAGGTTTGTTTTGAATTTGGTTTTGAAACCAATTCAATTTATTTTACTTCTGACAATATTTTTAGGAGCTAAAAGAATTAAAACAATGCTCCACAAAACATTTCAGAATTATTGGACCTATATTTATTTAATAGTAGATATAAGTCCAATTCAAATAGCTATTGATTTAATTCAAATACCCAAAATAAATGTTTCTGAGATACCGAGAATATTGGTTTGGATTTTACCTCTTGCCAATATTTCCAGAGGATAACAAGAACATTTTCTTGGACTTATTTGAAGCAATTTTTATCTTGATCATTTTTTTAAAGGATTATGAGGCTTTGAAAATTCCTCAATTCAAATTTCATTTGAATTTAAACATGATGCAGCAACCAAGCTAGTCCAAGGCCAGGGTAAAGCTAGGGATGTGACAACTCACCCCCACTAAACAAGAATCTCGTCTCGAGATTCAAGCGTAGGGTAGGATGAAGGGGAAACGCAAACTAGTATAATCTTCACGATCCAGGTTGCGCTTCGAATGAACGTTGATTCGATCACCATCATTGTCTCGAAGTCTTGCTCTGAGAAATCCTGCCAACATGACATGGAGAGAAGAAGGAGACTCTAGAAGGGTCGATCTTCTCGAAGATCGAACAACTCAGGATTACTCACGGGATGAGACATAGCAACCTCTCTCGGGTTGAGACATGAGATACACATCAAGAGGGGTGGAAGAAACGGATGACGAAGGTTCACTAGGTGGACAATAATTTCACGCTTAAGAAGGTGGTAAACGATTGTCAACGTAGCGAGGAGTTGAGTTGCCATGATACCATAACGATACACCTTAGGGAAGGTGACTCGTAGAGATATCCCCTTAAGTGGCAAAAAGAATTACTTTTGATTCAGAGATCATTGAAACTCTTTAAACCAGCCTAAGACAATTCTCGAGCGATCGTTTGGAGGGGGTCGGTAGAATGGCATACTCAAACTTGGATGATGTGGATTACCTTGTTGAAGACAACGTAATGGATGAATTTGCTTATCACCGGAAATGGAAGAGACCCATGGTAGAATGACACATTGGCGGTGCAAGCTAGGAACAAAATGCAAATGCTAGGAATGATTCTGGTAACTGGGGAAGAACCCAACAATAGAGAGTGAATTCACTGTTTGAAAAGATCATAGCATTGCCGAGGAAACTGAGAGCAGACCCAGCTAGTGCCGATGATAACACGTAGCGCTTGTGCGTGCTCTCAAGAACTTGAGCATTTCCACAATCATCAAGATTCCACCAATATCCGTGTCAAGGATTCTGGCAACACAACTTGCTACCATGATGAATGGTGATGGAGGATGCAGATGCAAAGGAAGATAACACCTTCTCAGATTTCACCCTTGACGGGGCCAAGGAAATAAAATCTGGATGATCGACCGAGAGACATTTAGCACTCCGCTTCTAATGTTCTCCTTGATGTGCTAGCGTATCCCATTCATTGAAATGGTTTGGTATCTAGAACATCAAGTAAAGGTCGGACTTCGGGAACACAAAAATCCATAGGGGCAACTAGGGAGTAAATCCTACGA
>NW_021172367.1:0-2873 GCF_002162155.2 Triticum dicoccoides
AATATATGCCAGTTTGTTGTTGATCAATTAAAGCTTGCGTTCACTTCGGAGCGTGCCAACAAGAAGGCTGTTTGTTGTTGTGTTTTCCACCTTGTTGTAAGTGCTTCAAGCTGTTTTGTTTTTTCAAGCATCCTTTTGTTTAGTTACCTTCTCCTTTCTTCTTGCATTCATTAGCTAACTTAAACTTTTTGATCTTTCTCCGTGTCTCTATGCAGCTGTTGTACCTAGACTCTCTGGATGTTGATGAGCCAATCCCGAACTTGGTACCAAGGGTCTCAGTTTGGAATTCAGATTTAATCTCCAGAGTTATCAAGAAGGACAGGAAGGCTCCAGGAGAATATGGCCAATTGCGGGTAACTGAATTTTTCTGTTTTAGTATACATATCATTGTCATATTGTTTTTAGGAAACACTACCATTTTTTTAGAGTAGGCAATTCACTTTCAAAGAGCAAGCAAGGCAATGTATCTTTTTGGGCAAGCGACATACATATTTTTTCAAGTATGCCCAAGTAGTTATCAGACTTAATCGAACTTTATATCGTTTGCCATGCACACAAGTTGGATAATGTTGACAGGAAGGATTTGTTTTGTTCTTGTATTTAATAGTAGCTTATGTAGTACATTTTTAGCTCTTTTTTCTGTCTGAGCAATTTACATGTTGAAAAGTAGCAAATTTACACAACAACACAAGCAACTTACGTTCTGGAAACTGGCAACTTGCATACTAGTTCCTCATTTTTTGTTGATTACAGTATCAACTAATAGTAGGCAACAGGGGGAAGTGGCATAATGGTTGCAGGAATTTTCAGACTATTAGTAGTACTATTTTCCTTCATTTTTCTCAGGTCTTTTTTGGTATGGGAGTGCCAGAATTGTTGTCACTCATAGTTTTTTTAATCTTCTTTTGGCTATAAAACCACCAGCTCAAGACGGAGTTTTCTCGGTGTGCGGATGATAGCTTGTTTGGCAGTATGGACCACATCACCAAATTTGTTGCAGCAAGATTGCCCGAGTCATATGACAAATCAGTAAGTTTATCTAGCACTTTGTTTTTTCCTCTCACTGTTGTTCCCCTTTTTATCGCCATTTGTACATTCAACCATTTTTTCAGAATCTTCAATAGAAGATATCTACTTATCATGTTCTCTACCATCCACTTTTATGTTTTACAGAAGCAAAAGAAGCTCACAGGGTTGGTGCACGACATGTGTTCTGTAATTTCACATGCAGTTGGGAAGCTCGTGACTGGGGTTGGGAAGATAGATGATGATGAATGGGGGACAAAGGAGGCAGATCCTACTACTACGGAGACAAGCAGGCGGCAGTCTAACAGAAGGGGCAAGCGAGTACCAGCCAGAAGAGACAGCTTACCAAGTGAGGAGGAGTTGTTTAATTCTGACAGCGACGACAGCGAGGCAGCCGACAGTGAAAGTGAGGGAGATGGCAGGGATGAAGGTAGTGATGAAAGCGACACCGATGGCAGTTCAGACAGCGATGACGGTCATGATGGATCAAGTGGAATTCAGGGGAAATCAAGTAGCCAGGGAGCACGACAAACGGTTGATCACCACCAGGGGGCAAGTGCTGAGATGGGAGGTAAAGACGGAACTGAGGGGAACGAGGACAATGATGATGATGAAGAAGAAGAGGACGATGAAAAAGTAGATGATGAAGGAAAGGAGGACGATGATGATGAAGAAGGCGATGGGGATGACAAAGACAAGGAAGATGATGGGCAGGGGAAGCAGGATGAAGATGATGAGGATGACAGCGGAGGTGGCAACGGTGGTTCAGGTACCAATGGTGGCTCCGATCAGGACGGGGATCCCACAGCTGAAAATGCAAGCAGCGATGATGATGAACAATGCACGCTGCAATTTCTGATTGAAAAGAAGAGGGACAGAAAGGCAAAAGGATTGGATGAGGCAGATAGGATATCTATCAGAGATCTTGTGATGACAGAATTCAAGACTGCTGTTTCCCTAAAACCACGCTTCCCTATTTTTGAAGTGAAAGAAATGTTGGATATTGATGACATATCCATGGCAACCGAAGCGAGGAGGGTGTTCAAAGAGTTGTTGAGGGGGGAAGATTTGGATATGGTCTTCACATTCAATCCCAAGCAAATATGCCCAAAGGCGACTCGGCAGAAAATAATGAGAGAACTTGGTGCTCTAAATGAAGCTATAGAACAGAAGACTGCTTGTCGAAACCAACTACCACCACTCCCGCCATCAAAGAAGAAGAAGAAAACTGTTAGTTTTGTATTGGAGCCATCTATGATGAATGAAACAGCAATTCATCTGCAGGCATATCGTGCCGAAAATCCCGGTTACGGCCAAGGGGGGAAGTCAAGGCAGTCAGCCATGAAAAAATCCGGTCCTCCCCAGCAGCAACAAGAGGCATTTTCTAAAACAAATGAGGCAATCCATGGGAATGCCAAAACACAGGTGGTAAAGAGTACACCATCAAGCTCGGCAGCACCCCCGTGCAGCAAAGTTGGAGATGAGGCAGTACCTACAGGAGTAGATTGAAAGCAGTCGGGTAATTTTCATTCCCAATGTCAAGCAAGTGGATCACATATTCTGGCAACTCAGTCTAAGGAGGAAGTAATGCCAGCTGTTTTTCAGGCAAGTTCTGCAGAGGAAACACTGGACCCCACAAAAGTAAGGCCAGTTCAACTCAAGAAGGGACCCACAATGCTAGTAAGCACAGGAAACAACAGCAGGTCAAGTGCCTCCTCTGTCTTAGGGGAATGTGATGCAGTCAGCCAATGGTATCCAGAGGGCCAAGGTGCAAGATTTCAACGCATCACCCGAGGCTGCTCCATTAAATCATGCAGGACACAAAAAGGAGAAAGAGAACATCCCTC
>NW_021172368.1:0-1081 GCF_002162155.2 Triticum dicoccoides
GATCATCACGTGAGACGGACTAGTCATCGTCGGTGAACATTTTCATGTTGATCGTATCTTCCATATGACTCGTGTTCGACCTTTCGGTCTCCGTGTTCCGAGGCCATGTCTGCACATGCTAGGCTCGTCAAGTTAACCCTAAGTGTTTTCGCTGTGTAAAACTGTCTTACACCCGTTGTATGTGAACGTAAGAATCCATCACACCCGATCATCACGTGGTGCTTAGAAACGACGAACTGTAGCAACGGTGCACAGTTAGGGGAGAACACTTCTTGAAATTTTATAAGGGATCATCTTATTTACTACCGTCGTCCTAAGTAAACAAGATGCATAATACATAATAAACATCACATGCAATTATATAGTTGTGACATGATATGGCCAATATCATATAGCTCCATTGATCTTCATCTTCGGGGCTCCATGATCATCTTGTCACCGGCTTGACACCATGATCTCCATCATCATGATCTCCATCATCGTGTCTTTATGAAGTTGTCACGCCAACGACTACTTCTACTTCTATGACTAACGTTTAGCAATAAAGTAAAGTAGTTTACATGACGTTATTCAATGACACGCAGTTCATACAAAAAATAATGACAACTCCTATGGCTCCTGCCAGTTGTCATACTCATCGACATGCAAGTCGTGAATCCTATTACAAAGAACATGATCTCATACATCACAATTCATCATTCATCACAACTTCTGGCCATATCACATCACATGATCAATCGCTGCAAAAACAAGTTAGACGTCCTCTAATTGTTGTTGCATCTTTTACGTGGCTGCAATTGGGTTCTAGCAAGAATGTTTTCTTACCTACGAATCACCACAACGTGATTTTGTCAACTTCTATTTACCCTTCATAAGGGCCCTGTTCATCGATTCCGCTCCAACTAAGGTGGGAGAGACAGACACCCGCCAGCCACCTTATGCAACTTGTGCATGTCAGTCGGTGGAACCGGTCTCACGTAAGTGTACGTGTAAGGTTGGTCCGGGCCGCTTCATCCCACAATACCGTTGAGCAAGAAAAGACTAGTAGAGGCAAGTAAGATGACAAAATCCACGCCCACAA
>NW_021172369.1:0-1381 GCF_002162155.2 Triticum dicoccoides
AGCTTGATTATCGCGCCATCTCGCTTTGCCCTCTCCTGCTCCCATTTCTCCCCCCGTAAAAACCTTCTAACTTTCTTCAGCGGTTCTTGGGTTGGGTCAGTAGGGTCACCGGTTTCTTCCTTGTTGGCTTGGGCGGCGGTCTTGGCTATGAAAAGGTTCCACTTTGGTTTCCCATTCAACTTCAACCAACAAAGCATGGCGATGAAGTTTTTCTTCACCAACTTCTTTTACACCAAAACAAGCACGAGAAGGCTACAAAACAATGCATATCCGTCTAGTGATCAACAAAACTAAGCATATCCGGTTAGTGAGCAACAAAACAATGCATGTCCAGGCGTCCGACTAGCGATCAATTTACTTGCTCGGTGATTTGTGCACCGCTAGGCCACTGTGTGGTGAGATGCTTCAAGTACCCGCAATACTTGGACACGACCTCTTGGATGGCCATCGATGGTTGAGAAACTTCCATTCACGGTTGCAGATGATCGCGTCAGGTAGGGCACGAAATGATTGTGTTCATGGAATCATATGTGAATGTTCTTCCAAAAGGTTATGCCCTTTTTCTTCGTGCCATGAAGAGGATCGAGGCTAGTGGCCAACCATGCATCGCACAACAACTAGTCCTCCTGCATGTTGAAGCTTTATCCTCTACCCTTCTTCTTTAGATCACCGGGTGTATCATCTGGACCATCATCCTCGTTGTCCTCCCCCTCCTCCTCCTTATCCTCCTCCCTCTCCGACTACTATTGTCCAGTGGCCCAATGATGTAATTGTTGTGTGCCCAGCCTAGTCTGGTTGTAGGACTGTTGCGTAGTCGTCTGAGTGTAGGACTGCCGCTATTAGTTGTTGCTGGACTAGGTGGGATCCAAGTCTTCCATCTGCCCGTCCTCATAGGGACATCCTCCTCCTTCGCCTCCATCGTGGATGATATCAAGCATCTCCCTGTCCGGGTCATTGATACGTCTCCAACGTATCTATAATTTTTGATTGTTCCATGCTATTATATTATCAACCTTGGATGTTTTATATCATTTATATGATATTTTATATGATTTTTGGGACTAACCTATTAACCTAGAGCCCAGTGCCAGTTTCTGTTTTTCCCTTGTTTTAGAGTATCACAGAAAAGGAAAATCAAACGGAGTCCAATTGACCTGAAACTTCATGGAACTTATTTTTGGAACGGAAGCAACCCAGAAGACTTGGAGTGTACGTAAGGGAAGCAACGATGAAGGCACGAGGCACGGTGGCGCGCCCACCCCCCTAGGTGCGCCCTCCACCCTTGTGGGCCCCTTGTGGCTCCCCTGATGTATTTCTTCCGCCTATATATATCCATATACCCTAAAACTATCGGGGAACACAATAGATCGGGAGTTCCGCC
>NW_021172370.1:0-1352 GCF_002162155.2 Triticum dicoccoides
TTGAGTGCTAAGTGTGTGAACACGATTTGGTAAAGGTAGCGGTGAGAGGCCATGTAGGAGTACATGGTGGGTTGTCTCATTGCAGCCGACCTCAGGAACTGAGTTCTGTGTTTGTGATCCATGACCAGTTACTACCACACATTGGGTTCCGGTAACTCGACCCCTCTCGACTTATTAATCAACATGATCTCTGTCCAGGAGTTGCAACTAGTTTCTGGCGTTTGTAGGTAGTGTTAGTAGTCTACCAAGTGGCACCCGGTACAGGTGGGCTTGGGACAGACTAGGCACAGTGGCCCGGTGTACCAAGTGGCACCCGGTTGGTGGGCTTGGGAACCCTGCACACATCGTTTGGGGTCGTAAGCGACACCCCGGCCGGATCTCCTTGCGGATGGAACCCGAATAGGCGATAAAACTGGACTAGAGACTTGTTCGGTTGGTCAGGTCATGGCCGACTCCCTCGCCCGGCTTCCGCTTGAAGGTTGCCGAGGTACATGACGTGTACAGGGCGATAAGTGGCGAAAGCGTGTGTGAAGAAGTACACCCCTGCAGGGTTAACATCATCTATTCGAATAGCCGGATTCCTCGGATATGGAAACTTGGACCCCTTGTACAGTTCATAGACAAGTGAAAGTGGATACTCTAAAATACGCAAGATAAGCGTGAGTGCTATGGATGGCGTTCTCGTAGGGAGACGGGAGCGGATCCATAGTGGTGTATTGATATGGTGAATATGTGGACTCGTGTGCGCCACCTCAAAAGAGTCACTTGCAGTCGTAGTTCAGGATAGCCACCGAGTCAAAGCTGGCTTGCTGCAGTTAAACTCCACCACCCCCTTGTTGATAATGATGCATATGTAGTTAGTTCTGATGTAAGTCTTGCTGGGTACATTTGTACTCACGTTTGCCTATTTTATGTTTTTGCAGAGAGACCTCAGTCTCACTAGTAGTTCCGCGTGGACTTCGACGTTTAGCTTGTTACCTCAGCTACGATCTTGTGCCCTCGGCAGGATCTGGTAGATGGTCAGGCTTCTTAGCCTTTTTCATTTATAGATGTCTGTACTCAGACATGATAGCTTCCGCTTGTGCTTTGACTTGTATGCTCTGATTGTTGGGTCATGAGACCCATGTTTGTAATATCTCGCTCCTCGGAGCCTATTGAATAAATTACTTGAGTCGTAGAGTCATGTTGTGATGCCATGTTGTATTTGCACATATCGAGCATATTGTGTGTATGTTATTGAAATGCTTGGTATGTGTGGGATCTGACCATCTAGTTGTTTATCTTTAGTAGCCTCTCTTACGGGGAAATGTCTCCTAGTGTTTCACTGAGCCATGGTAGCTTGCTACTGCTCC
>NW_021172371.1:0-1066 GCF_002162155.2 Triticum dicoccoides
AAGATGAAAGCTTTATTGATCAAGGTGGGGTTCTGTGACGCCTTTGTCTGGTCGTTGAACACAAACGAAGTACGCGAAGTTGCAGCTATGGCGAACTTTTAATCTAAACAAAACCCAAAGTCTAAACGATGCCCTAAGGGCTGTATATATGGAGGAAGAGGGGGGGAATTTCGTGGCCCTTGGTGGAGGGGTCCGAAATCAACCCTATCTCTTGTTTCCCCACACATACGGACTCTAAAAATAGCCTATACTTATGTATTTCGAAATTACATGGGCCTGGCCCAATAATAAGGTGACGCAGCACCTAAAATAGCCTCGGGACAAAATTTATGAAGTGGCATCTTGTATATTTCGTCCAAGGCTTCATGCACCCATTATGGTGGCTTCAAAGTCCTGAAATCATCACTTGTAACTCCGTTCTTGTTCCCCTTGCGCATGCCACCATCTCCATGCTTGTTCTCGCTCCAATGTTCATCCTTCTCCAAGCTAGGCCCTTCATTTGTAAGCAAAACAAATGTATCCAATTTAGGCAGCATCATATTCTCATGAACATTAGAATCATTACCAAGAAACGAAAGTACCTGGTAATTTAGTTGGCGTGCACGAGCTCTAGTAATTGGTCCAGTATGTATAGCAGCAGGGGCTGTGGGTGTAACAATTGTATTGATGTCCTCATCATCCTCTCCTTCTTGAAATGAAGTCGTCCTCGACGGAAGTTCATTTTCCTCACCCAAATAAGGCTTCAAATCTGCAATGTTAAAAGTGGGACTAACCCCAAAATCTGCAGGCAGCTCAAGTTTATATGCATTATCATTTATTTTCTCTAACACCTTAAAAGGACCATCAGCACGTGGCATTAACTTTGATTTGCGCAAATCAGGAAATCTATCCTTACGCAAATGTAACCAAACAAGATCTCCAGGTGCAAACACAACATGTTTTCTACCCTAATCTCCAGCAAGTTTATATTTAGCATTCATGCGCTCAATGTTTTCCTTAGTTAACTCATGCGTTTTTAAAATCAATTCAGCACGTTGTTTAGAATCAAAATTAACCTTCTCCGAAG
>NW_021172372.1:0-1115 GCF_002162155.2 Triticum dicoccoides
AGCAAGTATCGTGGGTGTGAGATACATGTGGCCATCGGTGTCGGACACTACATCCATGTCCCACAAGTGACATGGGCGTTGAAGCCCGCGCCACTTGTGGGACGTGGATGTAGTGTCCGACACCGACGGCCACATGTATCTCACACCGCCAATACTTTCTATTTAGGGTTTCCTCTACCGTTCGACGACCCTCGACGACCCTTGTTCCCGATAAAAAAAAGAGGAAGAAGAAGAAAAAAAATAGCAGAAGAACTCCTCTATTCTTTCTTCTCCTCTTTTTTTTTCTTCCTCTTCTTTTTTATCCTCTTCTTCCTCTCATGTTCGAGAGGATCGCCGAGGGGTCGGGAGGTTGCCTAGTGTCAAAGGATTCAACAAAACCATGTCTTCATCATTAGGCGAAAGTAACAGGTGCATGATGGTACGAAGCTCTCCAAAGTTATTTTGGAACGGAGTCCCAGATAAGATAATTCGCTTTTTGGTACAAAGTTCAGCAAGAACCTTCCAAATATCGTTATTTGGAAGGCCTTTGCTGAAATTCATACAAAAAGGCAAATTATCCTATCCGGGACACCGTTCCAAAATAACTTTGGAGGACTTCTTCATGCCCTGGTTACTTCCGGCTAATGATGAAGCCATGGATTTCTTCAATACTTTGACACTAGGAAACCTCTCTCGACCCCTCGGCGATCCTCGACCCCTCGAACCCTCGACGACCCTGGAACCCTCGACCCCTAGACGACCCTGGAACCCTCGACCCTCGATCCCTCGACCCTATAGAACCCTCGAAGAAAGGAATAGCTAGAGGAGAAGATCGAAGAAAAAAAGAAGAAAAAAAGAGGAGAAGAAGAAAGGAATAGTGGAGAAGAAGAGAAAATAGAATATTCTATTTTCTCTTCTTCTCCACTATTCCTTTCTTCTTCTCCTCTTCTTTTCCTTCTTTTTTCTTCTTCTTATTTATTTCTCCTCTTCTTTTCCTCTCCTCTTCTTCTTTCTTTCCTCTTCTTATTTTCTTCTTTCCTATCCTTCTTTTTCTAAAATTGTAACTTTTGCATATATAAAACTTTTCTAAAATTGTAACTTTCTATATATGAACAAAAAACTTTCTATGAACAAAA
>NW_021172373.1:0-1174 GCF_002162155.2 Triticum dicoccoides
GAAACGGGTCAGAATTGGCCAAAACTATGAGTGTTGATGACGGACACGTAAATGCACTCCTGGGATCGTTAATCATGGAAATCGCTCTGGGACCCAGAACAGTGAGTAATAGTGCACGAAAAGGACCAGAATTGGCCGAAATTGAGAGTGTTGATGACCACACGTAATCGCACCCCGAGATTGGTCAATAATAGAAATCACTTCGGGACCCCAAAACTAAGTATAGTCCAAGAAACGGGCCAGAATCGACCCAAACAACGAGTTTTGAAAACCCACACATAGCACACCTTGGGGTTCGACAACCATGGAAAGCATTTTGGGACCCCAGAACGGTAAGTAATAGTCCATGAAAGAGCCCAGAATCGGAGAAACCTAGGATTAGTGATGACCGACACGTAAATGCACTCAGGGGTTCGTTAATCGTGGAAATCACAACAGGACCCCAAAAGAGCGAGTAATAGTCCACGAAACAGGTCAGAATCGGCCAAAACTGCGAGTGTTGACGACCGACACGTATGCGCACCTTGGGGTTGAACGACTGTGGAAATCGCTTCGAGACCCCAGAACGGTGAGTAATAGTTCATGAAACGGGTGAGAATTGATCAAAACTATGAGTGTTGATGACGGACACGTAAATGCACTCCTGGGATCGTTAATCATGGAAATCGCTCTGGGACCCAAAACAGTGAGTAATAGTGCACGAAAAGGACCAGAATTTGCCGAAATTGAGAGTGTTGATGACCACACGTAATCGCACCCCAAGATTGGTCAATAATGGAAATCACTTCGGGACCCCAAAACTAAGTATAGTCCAAGAAACGGGCCAGAATCGACCCAAACAACGAGTTTTGAAAACCCACACATAGCACACCTTGGGGTTCGACAACCATGGAAAGCATTTTGGGACCCCAAAACGGTAAGTAATAGTCCATGAAAGAGCCCAGAATCGGACAAACCTAGGATTAGTGATGACCGACACGTAAACGCACTCGGGGGTTCGTTAATCGTGGAAATCACTCCAGGACCCCAAAAGAGCGAGTAATAGTCCACGAAACGGGTCAGAATCGGCCAAAACTGCGAGTGTTGACGACCGACACGTATGCGCACCTTGGGGTTGAACGACTGTGGAAATCGCTTCGGGACCCCAAAACGGTGAGTAATAGTTCATGAAACG
>NW_021172374.1:0-1150 GCF_002162155.2 Triticum dicoccoides
TCAGCTATATTTATTTATTTTCTTTTTATTTTTTCTTTTATTTATTTTTGAATTGTAATAAGTCATTAAAATAAGCATCTATGCTCATATTTTAGTAAAGTTAATCACAACTATTTTTTCTTCTTTTTATTTCTGAGTTGTAATAAGTCATTAAAAATAAGCATCTATGCTCCTTTTTTAGTATAGTTAATCACAAACTATTTTTTGCTTCAATTCATTTCTGAGTAGTTTTCTATATAGTTTTTTTTCTTTTCAGCTATATTTATTTGTTTTCTTTTTATTTCTCAGTTGTAATAAGTCATTAAAAATAAAAAAGAGGCGCAATGCTTGTTAATTTGCTTCAAGCATTTCGGAATAGTGTCAACTGCACTGCACATAGCTCTGTGCAGTCTACCGTATTCCTCAAGGCTTGAAGCTAACCAACGTGCAGGAGCATTGGGCCTCTTCGTCATCGTCTCTGCACTCAGGGCTTATAAACAGCTGCGAGTGCCTCTCGCTTGGCGAGGTGGGACTAAAAAAACAACTGCAGGAAGAATCAAAATAAAATAAAAAAAGTGCCACCTAAAGGGCTACCACAGCCTGAATACGACTAGAAACCCAACAATGGGCCAGGATTCAGGCCCGCAATAGGCCCAATAGGCCCACATGCACATATGGTGCGTTTAGGCCTGTAAGCCTGCATTTGAGGAGCTCGAGAGGGCAGCGGGACTGGGGCTTATAAACCACTCTCGAGCTCCCTCAGCTAGCGAGGTGGGACTAAACTTTCGTGCCGCGACGCGGGCAGCACATGGCCTTTAGACCCGGTTGGTGGCACCAACCGAAACTAAAGGGGTGCATTAGTACCGGTTCGTGGCACCAACCGATACCAATGCCCCCCCTTTAGTCCCGGTTGGAGCCGCCAACCGGGACCAAAGGTCTCCGTTTCTCGCCCTTTGGGCTGCTGAAAAGAGGCCTTTGGTCCCGGTTGGTGGCACCAACCGGGACGAAAGGGGGCATTAGTCCCGGTTGGAGCCAGCAACCGGGACCGATGCTCTTGCTATATATACAGGACTTTGCAGTTTTTGATCTCTCCTGCTTCACTCCCGTCGCCGCGCGTCTCCCTGCCGCCACCTCGCCGTCGCCGCCCCGCCCCGCCACGCCGCCCCGCGCC
>NW_021172375.1:0-1709 GCF_002162155.2 Triticum dicoccoides
CCACCAAGGGCCACGAAATTCCCCCCCTCTTCCTCCATATATACAGCCCTTAGGGCATCGTTTAGACTTTGGGTTTTGTTTAGATTAAAAGTTCGCCATAGCTGCAACTTCGCGTACTTCGTTTGTGTTCAACGACCAGACAAAGGCGTCACAGAACCCCACCTTGATCAATAAAGCTTTCATCTTATATTCGCAATATCCAGATTGCAATCTTAGTTTCTTGCTTGTTCTTCGTTTGCTCGCAGGAAACAGACCCTCGTGGTCAGGTTGATCGTGCTCCGGCGTGGTCAATAACCTCTCGGAGTTGGTTTAGCGATTGCTAAGGCGCGACGTCCTCGCACGTTCGTAGTCGGATCGTCAAAGTCGACTTCCACCAAAGCGAAATCCACCATCTCATCGAAAGACGGGACACCTTTGCCCCTATCAAGTGGTATCAGATTTCCAGGTTGCTCGGTGAGATTTTACAGTATTTCGTAGTTTAGATCGAGTTTGTTCTTCATACCTACAGTCCACGAAAAAGCCACAAAAAAAAATTAGGGTTAGTTCATCATATCCGAACCAATCTGAGCCTTTGCATAATCTTTTTAGGGTTTTGCTTTGTTGAATTTGCGGTTGCATCGTCGTGTCTAGTTGCTGGTCTTAGAGTCTAGTCTTTTAGAGTTTCGAGTTCTGGTCATAAGTTGTCACGCCGCCGCCGCACCATCATCATCGCCCCTGCCATCTACCACCACCGCTTATCCGCCACCGCTCCGAATCCGTATCCATATACCACCACCAATCCGTGTCCATATACCACCACCGATCCATATCCATATACTACCACCGGTACCACCACCGCTGCCATATACCACCACCATATATCCACCACCAATCCGAGTTCCTTGCTTATTAGGTTTGTTTTCGAGATCCATCTAGATTCCGATTCGTGTTTCCTTGCCGGAGTAGGTTTCGGGAAAAAAAAAAGAAAAAAGAGTCGGGTAGCCACGCTCCGTTTAGGCCCAAAAATTTTCGAAAACGCATTTTTCGAAAAAAATTCTGGCTATCCTATTTTTAGGTGTTTCTGAGTGTTTTGAGACAGGTGCCATTATAGGAAGTTTTTTTTGACCCGTTTCCAGTTTTTGGGTCCGGGCAGTCGAAAAAAAAAATTGGTCGAAAAAATTTCGTGCCCATCCTGTCCGTTTGAGCTAGGAAGAGTTTTGAGACACTCGCCATTATAGTGATTTTTCGCAAAAAAAAAAGCAGCGCAAAAAAAAAGAGCGCAAAAAAAAAAGAGCGAAAAAAAATTCAGAGTGTGCTTTTCCCTTGTTTACGTGCCGCGCCGTGATTTTGTTGGTGTTCTAGGCTCGCGTCTCTAGCACAGTCTAGCCTAGGACCAGCACAGTACCGTCGTTGAGCGTTTATTCAACTTTGCATCTCTGAATTGATTATTGCTGACCCTTTTTGCTACCATACTATAAGCCTTCCCAGCTCCACATACATCTACGTCGTGCGTTTGACTCTCCCTGGTAATCGCTCTATCCAAGCTTTGAGAGTTTTTGACTACAACGGTTGCCGATCACCGCCTGCTGCTGGGTAAGAACTGGTAAGAATTTGAGATTTGCTTGACGGATTTGTGATACACCACCACCACTTCTTAGTAGTCTGTAGGATCATATTCTTGTGTGTTTCTATTGCTGCTAACCATGCCAGGATCACAAGCCGACGAGATT
>NW_021172376.1:0-1335 GCF_002162155.2 Triticum dicoccoides
TATACCCGTGATCACCTCCCGAGTGATCACGGCCCAATAGTATAGCAAGGCAGACTGACAAGAATGTAGGGCCAATGATGATAAACTAGCATCCTATACTAAGCATTTAGGATTGCAGGTAAGGTATCAACAGGTGTAGCAACAATGTCAGGCTATGCATCAGAATAGGATCAACGGAAAGCAGTAACATGCTACACTACTCTAATGCAAGCAGTATAGAGAAGAATAGGCGATATCTGGTGATCAAGGGGGGGGCTTGCCTGGTTGCTCTGGCAAGAGAGAGGGGTCGTCAACTCCGTAGTCGAACTGGGCAGCAGCAGCGTCGGTCTCGTAGTCTACCGGAGAGAAGAGGGGGAAGAAACAATGAATACCAAGTAAACAGATGCATATCGATGCATGACATGTCAAGAAGCGATGCTAGGCGTGCCCTAACGTGGTATGAGGTGGTACTGGTTAAGGGGGGAATCATCGGGAAAGTATTCCCGGTGCTTCGTGTTTTCGGACAGATGAACCGGAGGGGAAAAGTTGCGAGTTCGATAGGTTAGGGGTGTGTGGCGGACGAACGGACCGCTTATCCGGAATCGTCACGTCGTTCTAAGCAACTTTCATGTTGAAAATATTTTAATCCGAGTTACGGATTAAAAGATATGATTTTTAAAAGATTTTAACAATTTTGGAATTTAATTATTTATTTAATTAATTCGAAAAATGTATTTATGACGTCAGCATGATGTCATGCTGACGTCAGCAGTCAACAGGGGTTGACTGACTCAACCCTGACATGTGGGTCCAGTGGGACCCACCTGTCATTCTCTAATTAAATTAATTAGGGTTTAGGTTAATCTAATTACAGTTTAATTAAACTTAACTAGTTAATTAATTTAATTAAACCGGATTAATTAACTTAATTAATTAATTAATTAATTAATAATATTATTAAATCATTTTAATTTTATTAATTATATTTATTGTTTTTATTTATTTTATCATTTATTTTTTTTTTATTATTACTTTTTTTTTGTTTTTTTTAACGTTCTGGGGCGGGGCCCCCTAGTCAGTGGCCCGGGGGCCTTAGCGGATTTTGGGCGCTGGGGCGACGGCTGTCGCCCGAACGGGCGCTGGGCGTGCTGGCGCCCGACTCGGAGGGGGGGCGAGCAGGCGCAGCTGCGGCGCGGGAGCCGGCAGCGAGCAAGGGGCGGCGCCGGCGCGGCCTGGCATGGCGGAGCCGAGGCGGGAGGCGAGGTGACAGGAGGGGCGCGGCGTGACGGGGCAGAGGCGACGCGGTTCAGGCGACGGCGCGGGCAAGAAGCAGGGGAGGAGGCGCGCGCGGACGGC
>NW_021172377.1:0-1536 GCF_002162155.2 Triticum dicoccoides
TAGTCGTAAACCCAAAGTGGCACAGACTTACAGGGACAGGCATCCATGACCCAGCAACGAACGTGTCGGTCATCAGCAAGTGGGTCCGGGCTGTAGCACTGGGCTAGCAGGACTCCGGTAAACTGGGCTGTAGCGGGCTAACAGGACTCCGGTACTCAATGCGTGACATTTCCCCGAAGGGACAGACACAGGAACGAAGAAGGACACATGCCGGCCAGCCTAAGTGTTCCCGAGCAGTAGCAAGCTACCATGGCTCAGTGGTAACACTAGGAGACATTTCCCGGTAAGAGAGGCTACTAAGGATAAACAACTAGATAGTCAGATCCCACACATACCAAGCATTTCAAACATACACACAATATGCTCGATATGTGCAAATACAACAAGGCATCACAACATGACTCTATGACACAAGTACTTTATTTAAGGCTCAGAGAGCCATACATAACATACACAAAGGTACGGGTCACGCGACCCAGCATTCAAGTCATACAGTCATACAAACCAGCAGCGGAAGTAACTTGTCTGAGTACAGACAACTAGTAAAATAAAAGAGGCTTGGAAAGCCTAGCTATACTATGAGGTCCTTCACAAGCTCAGGATCACCACCTGGGCCTTAGCCTACTCATTGATGTCAACGTCTACGTAGAACCCATCAGAAGGGGTTGCAGCGTCTTCTGTAAAAAATGTAAATTATAGCAACATGAGTACAAAGGTACTCAGCAAGACTTACATCAGATCCTACATACATGCATATTATCAAGAAGGGTTGGTGGAGTTGTTGCAGCAAGCCAGCTTTGACTCTTGGCTAGGCTAACCTACGAGACTCCAACTCGAAATGGTTTTGCGCACACGAGTCCACTACTCACCAATTCAATACACTACCGAGGATCCACCTCCGTCTTCCTACGGAAGAGCCATCCTCGGCACTCACCCTTATCTTGAGGTTTTTAGTAGTTTCCATTTACTTGTCTATGAACTGTATAGGCAACCAAGTAGTCCTTTACCGTGGACGCGGCTATTCGAATAGATCATGATAACCCTGCAGGGGTGTACTTCTTCATACACGCTCTCACCACTTACCGTCGTTTACATGACATGTACTCGGCAACCTTCAAGCGGAAGCCCAACGTGGGTGTCGGCCACGACCTACCTAACCACCTAAGCCTCCAGTCCAGGTTTATCGCCTATCCAGGTTCCATCCGCAGGGAGTCCGGCCGAGGTTTCCCATATGGCCCCGAACGATGTGAACAGGGTTCCCGAGATACCTAACGGGTATTCGGTACACCCGGCCACGTACCTACCGCATCACAGCCCACCCCTACGGTCAGCGCTGTCCACGGCCTCCAGTAGGCTACAAACACCAGAAACTACTTGCAACTCCTGGACGGAGAACTAGGGTGAATAAGAAGCCGAGAGGGTCCATTGGTTTCGGGCCCAATGCATGGTAGTAGCTGATTCTTAAATCACACATACAGATCTCAGTGCTTAAGGTCGGCTTCAATGAAACAACCCACCATGTACTCCTACATGGCC
>NW_021172378.1:0-1044 GCF_002162155.2 Triticum dicoccoides
AGCCTCGACCAGTTGATAGCTCTCAAGAACATGCTCCATGTTTTTCAACAGTCTACTGGCCTTAAGGTTAATTTTGCAAGCATATAGGTCAATTGCTTCAGTGCAAGTTAATATGGGTGATTCTGCTCTCTTTTGGCTGGATGCTTGGCATGTAGGTGGCTCTTCAAGGCCACTTAGCCTCAGATTACCAAGGCTTTTCTCTTGTCTTGGATGATAGGGTTTCTGTCAGGGAGTTTTTACAAACACAGGATTTGTACTCCATGTTTCATCTGCCAATTTCTCAGCAGGCAGCAGCTGAATTGGAAACCTTGGAAGGATGGTTATTCAATCTCCAGAGAGATCCCACATTGCCTGATGTTTGGATTTGGCCTGGTAAATCTAGAAAATTTTCCGCAAAGAGCTTCTATGACATCATGCATACACACCTCCCCACTATTCAACCTTGCCGGTGGCTTTGGTAGAGCAGATGTACTATGAAAATTAAGGTTTTTGGATGGCTTCTATTTTTTGACAGGCTAAACACAAAGGACATGCTGGTCCGAAGGCACTGGAGATCCCCTACGGCTGATAATCTATGTATCATCTGTAATGCCTTTGTTTGGGAGGACAGGGCTCATCTCTTCTTTGGATGTAATTTCAGTGCCAGGGTTTGGAATTTTCCGCAGATCGATTGGTCACATGGTTCTACTATTCAGCAATCTATATCTCAAGCAAGGCAGAGATTTGGGCACCCTTTCTTCTTTGAAGTTATGCTCACAGCTGCTTGGAATATTTGGATTCTCAAAAATGGGAGAACCTTCAGGGGAGTTCAGGCTACTTTTGCTGCCTGGAGGGGCAGTTTTGTACATGATATCCTTCTCCTGTCACATAGGTTTAAGGATAGCTCTAAGTCTAGGCTTGTAGATTGGGTTAACTCCATCATGTAATTGTAAGTATTTCTTAACCTTTAGTTTAGGGTTGTAATCTTTACCTTTCTCGGTACAGTTTGCTTCTTTGAGACTGCAATAAAGGGCTGTGGGGTTTTTACCCTATAGTAAATATTCA
>NW_021172379.1:0-1270 GCF_002162155.2 Triticum dicoccoides
CCGCAGCTTTCAGCATTGCGAAGAGCTCGGGAATAGTCTTGTTCATCCCTTGCATATTATAGTTCATTACGAAGCTCTTGTAGCTTGGTGGCAGTGATTGGAGAATTTTGTCGATGACGCAATCATCCGGAAGATTAACTCCCAATTGAATCAAGTGATTATTATACCCAGACATTTTGAGTATATGCTCACTGACAGAACTGTTCTCCTCCATCTTGCAGCTATAGAACTTATTGGAGACTTCATATCTCTCAATCCGGGCATTTTCTTGAAATATTAACTTCAACTCCTGGAACATCTCATATGCTCCATGACGTTCAAAACGTCGTTGAAGTCCCGATTCTAAGCCGTAAAGCATGGCACACTGAACTATCGAGTAGTCATCAGCTTTGCTCTGCCAGACGTTCATAACATCTGGCGTTGCTCCAGCAGCAGGCCTGGCACCCAGCGGTGCTTCTAGGACGTAATTCTTCTGTGCAGCAATGAGGATAATCCTCAAGTTACGGACCCAGTCCGTGTAATTGCTACCATCATCTTTCAACTTTGCTTTCTCAAGGAACGCATTAAAATTCAACGGAACAACAGCACGAGCCATCTATCTACAATTAACATAAACAAGCAAGATACTATCAGGTACTAAGTTCATGATAAATTTAAGTTCAATTAATCATATTACTTAAGAACTCCCACTTAGATAGACATCCCTCTAATCCTCTAAGTGATTACGTGATCCAAATCAACTAAACCATAACCGATCATCACGTGAGATGGAGTAGTTTTCAATGGTGAACATCGTTATGTTGATCATATCTACTGTATGATTCACTCTCGACCTTTCGGTCTCCGTGTTCCGAGGCCATATCTGCATATGCTAGGCTCGTCAAGTTTAACCTGAGTATTCTGCGTGTGCAAAAACTGGCTTGCACCCGTTGTAGATGGACGTAGAGCTTATCACACCCGATCATCACGTGGTGTCTGGGCACGACGAACTTTGGCAACGGTGCATACTCAGGGAGAACACTTCTTGATAATTTAATGAGAGATCATCTTATAATGCTACCGTCAATCAAAGCAAGATAAGATGCATAAAAAGATAAACATCACATGCAATCAATATAAGTGATATGATATGGCCATCATCATCTCGTGCTTGTGATCTCCATCTCCGAAGCACCGTCATGATCACCATCGTCACCGGCGCGACACCTTGATCTCCATCGTAGCATCGTTGTCGTCTCGCCAATCTTATGCTTTCACGACTATCACTACC
>NW_021172380.1:0-866 GCF_002162155.2 Triticum dicoccoides
GGAGGAAGACGATGGCGATGGCGGCGATGGAGGCCGTCCGGAGGCGCGTGGCTCGACGAGGAGGTAGCCGGCGATGTGGCGGAGCTCGTGGACTGCTCAGATGCTCTCGAGGGGCGCGGTGGCTACGTCTACGGCGAGCGGTGGCGTCGGTGGTGTTCGGCCGTGAGAGAGAGAGAAACAGAGGAGAGGACGAGGGCGAGGGGGAGTGCGAGGGGGTCGGGGTGGCTGCGTGGCGTCGTCCGGGGCATCGAGGGCGACGAGAAGGGCGCCAGGCAGGCAGGGAGGGAGGTGGCGTGGCGCGGTGGCGCGCGCGCGCGCCGGGCACACTCCCCTCCCTCTGTCGAGGACGAAGACGACAGAGGAGGGAGGCGGGCTGGGCCGCCTGCTGGCTGGGCCGGCCAGCTAGCTGGGCCGGACAGGGAGGAGCCCAGGTAAGCTCCTCCTTTTATTTATTTTTGTTTTTCTAATTTCTGACATTTGTTTTGATTTAAATAAAATATTAAATCATTTTATAACCTTATGCCAATTTTTGCAGGAGCTAGATATATTATTCCAGAGCTCCCCAACAGGTGGCATAATTTTTGGACATATATTAATATATATAACTAATATATTTCCAATGCAAATATTTATGCATTAATTCCAAATGCCCAAAATAAATACTTATGAGCTCTTAAAAATATTGGTTTGATTTTTATCTCTGTCCAATATTTTCAGAGAGCAACATGAGCATTTTCTTGGACCTTTTTGGAGAAATTTTTATTTGGATCATTTTCAGAAATGATTCTGAGGGTTTCACAAATCCCCATTTCAAGTTTCTGATGAAAGAGTAAACATGATGCAACACTCTAATGCATGACTAGCTA
>NW_021172381.1:0-1576 GCF_002162155.2 Triticum dicoccoides
GAAATCCGTGCCCCCAATCATCAGCCAGCCGCCTCCCACCTCCTCTCCTCTATTTCCTCCGCCGGCCACCTTGTCCCTGCCACTTGGCGCCATCCTGGTGGCCAGCCGCCACCACGCAGGACGCCCGCAACCAACGGGAAGGCGCCACGCATCCCTCCTGCGCCCCACTTCACTGCGGCCCTCAGAGCCCATGGGAGGCCCGCCCCGGGCCGCCCGGTCCCGAATCGCCCTGCCGCTGTGCGCCCGAGCACGCTCGCTCGCTCGATCGTATGCCTCCTCCCGCTGGAGCCCCGCACTGCCTCGCACTTCGCCTCCTTCTACCGGCCACCAGAGTGCTGCCGCCGGTGACCTCCACCTAAGGCCAGAGCTCGCGCGTCCCTATCTCTTCTCTCTTTCTTCTCCTCCCAGCGCTCACCTCTCATTCTCTCTCTCGCAGGTGAGGCTTTTGCTGCCAGATCCGGCCGACCTTGCATCACCGGGTGCCACCGGCGTCGGGAACGGGTCCCCTGGGTCCAGATCGGCCTAGATCTGATGCCGCCGTTCAACCCCAGCTCCTCCCCACGCCATTTGGCCGGAGTCTGCAAGCCGCCGCCGCTCGTCCTCGTCGGAGGAGGACAACATCGTCCGCATCGCTGGCCTCATCCATGCAAGTGGGCCGGCCTCCTCTCCAGCCGCGGCCCAGCACCGCTTCCAGCTGCGGCCCAGCCGCGCGCCGCGCACCCCTGCCGGCCAGCCTCTCGACCGCGTGGGCCTCGGCCCAGGGTGAGCCGCCCCCCCAGCGCCCTCTGATATTTTTTTCCACTGATTGGGCCAACCAGTTTCAGCCCATTTGTGTTTTTTCCTGCTGCTGCATTTTAGCTATTATCCAGAAAACTGATGTTTTACAGAAAAGTCCCTAGACAACATGCATATAATAACTCACAAACCATGCATCGGATTAAAACAAACTTAATATGGAAGTTGCTTAGAATTTTGTCTAGTTTCATAATATGCCACTTTCATCCATGTTCAAAATATTTAAAATGCTGTTTGTTTAAACTTGCTTGAATAACTTGCTAAAATGCTTTAATTCATAACTTAATAACCATTGCTCGGTTTTAAATGAACTTTATATGTAAATGGGGTAGAAAACTGCATAGTTTATCATGGTGACCTTGCTTTGCATGTTTAACAACATTAAAATTATGTATAGGGCAGATCAGTACCAAAACCATAATTATGCTCATGAGGATTATCCGGACTTGTTGCTTGTTGTTCCGGCCTCATTTAAACTTGCCTAGATAGGTAGTTATCTTTTGCTTCACCTCTTGCCATGTTAATCAACATTTAAAATTGTTGGGTACATAAACGGGATCGAACTAAATAACTTGAATGTGGTGTTCCGTCAATATGCAACTCGTTGCATATTGAGCTCCATTTAACTTGTAGTGTTGTTTGTGCAATTTGCCATGCCACGCCTCATTAAACCATACATGCATCATACTTGTTTGCGCATCGTGCCATGTTGTTGTAATGGTTGTTTACTATGTTGTTTGCTTTCTTTCTAGTGTACTTCGTCTCGGTAATCCGGTAACAT
>NW_021172382.1:0-1546 GCF_002162155.2 Triticum dicoccoides
ACGTGTGGAGTAATAGTGGTAGATGCAGAATTGTTTCGGTCTACTTGTCATGGACGTGGTGCCTATATACATGATCATGGCTAGATAATCTCATAACTATGCGCTTTTCTATTAGTTGCTCGACAGTAATTTGTTCACCCACCGTAATACTTATGCTATCTTGAGAGAAGCCACTAGTGAAACCTATGGCCCCCGGGTCTATCTTTTATCATATAATTTTTCCATCTACTTTTATTTGCATATTTTACTTTCCATTCTATATCATAAAAATACCAAAAATATTTATCTTATCTTATTATCTCTATCAAATCTCACTTTCGCAAGTTTCCGTGAAAGGATTGACAACCCCTTTATCGCGTTGGTTGCGAGGTTCTTGTTTGTTTGTGTAGGTGCGTGGAACTTTTGAGGAGCCTCCTACTGGATTGATACCTTGGTTCTCAAAAACTGAGGGAAATACTTACGCTACTTTGCTGCATCACCCTTTCCTCTTCAAGGGAAAAACCAACGCATGCTCAAGAGGTAGCAAGAAGGATTTCTGGCACCGTTGCCAGGGAGGTCTTCGCTCAAGTCAAGACATACCAAGTACCCATCACAAACTCATCTCCCTCGCATTACATTATTTGCCATTTGCCTCTCGTTTTCCTCCCCCCCACTTCACCCTTGCCATTTTATTCGCCCTCTCTTTCCCGTTCGCCTCTCTCTTTTGCTTGCCTTTTGTGTGCTTGTGTGTGGGATTGCTTGTCACGATGGCGCAAGATAATACCAAATTTATGACTTTTCCAATACCAATAATAATGATTTCCTTAGCACTCCGATTTCTCCTCTTAATGATGTTGAATCTTGTGAAACCAATGCTGCTTTGTTGAATCTTGTTATGAAAAATCAATTCTCCGGCCTTCCTAGTGAAGATGCCACTACTCATCTAAACAACTTTCTTGATTTGTGTGATATGCAAAAGAAGAAAGATACAGATAATGATATTGTTAAATTGAAGTTATTTCCATTTTCACTTAGAGATCGTGCTAAAACTTGGTTTTCGTCTTTGCCCAAAAATAGTATTGATTCATGGAATAAGTGCAAAGATGCTTTTATCTCTAAGTATTTTCCTCCCGCTAAGATCATCTCTCTTAGGAACGATATTACGAATTTTAAACAACTTGATCATGAGCATGTTTCCCAATCTTGGGAAAGAATGAAATTAATGGTTCACAATTGTACTACTCATGGTTTGAATTTATGAATGATCATACAATTTTTTTATGCTGGATTGAATTTTGCTTCTAGAAATCTTTTAGATTCAGCCGCGGGAGGCACTTTTATGGAAATCACCATAGGAGAAGCTACTAAAATCCTTGATAACATTATGGGTAATTATTCTCAATGGCACACCGAAAGATCTACTAGTAAAAAAGTGCATGCTATAGAAGAAATTAATGTTTTGAGTGGAAAGATGGATGAACTTATGAAATTGTTTGCTACTAAGAGTGCTTCTATTGATATTAATGATATTCCTTTGTCTACATTGATTGAGAATAATAATGAATCT
>NW_021172383.1:0-1139 GCF_002162155.2 Triticum dicoccoides
CCTCATGAATATTCAATATTTTTTCATATTGAATATGAAAAAATATCATCAAATTTGAAAAATATTCATGAATTCAAAAAGTGCCAATGAAATTAAAAAATATTCATGATATCAAAAAGTGCCCATGAAATACAATCGACAAATGAAGACTACAATTTAAATACAATCGATCTTATTAGCTAGCTATCTGTTCACAATCTTCTTGCCCTTCTTTTTCACAAATGGAGTTCTTCTGTGGAACAGACGTCCTTTAGGTAGGGTGGTCCTGCTTCTTCTTGTGGTGCATGTTGCTACTTCATCATCGTCGTCATTTTCCATCTTCGGTTCGCCGTACTTGTCGAAGTCTTGCTCATTGGCGACTCCATCCATTCCGATGATCTTCCTTTTGCCTCTCCTCACGACAACACGACTGGACTTTGACGGGTCGGTAATGAAGAAGCATTGGTCCACTTGGGAAGCCAGTATACATGGCTCATTTTTCACGGTGACGTTCGCGCCCGCGGTCTTGGATTTGGCTTCGACTATAACCATGGTGGTGAAATACCGGTCTTCTTTTAGGACGCTCTTGGCCCATCCGACACGGAACATCGGGACCTTCTCTCCAGCGTAGCTCAGCTCCTAGATCTCCTTGATCCTTCCGTAGTATCTATCCTTGTCGTTATCGGTGTAGGATTCCATCGTTACCCCGGAGTTCTGATAACCATCGCTCTTCATGTCCTTGTCCTCGGTGTAGAATGTGTAGCCGTTGATATCATACGCCTCATAGGTCATCAGGTTGTGCTCGACGCCCTGTGACAAGGCGAATATGAGTTGTTCTTCCGCGGAAGAATCCTCATGTAAAGGGTACGACAGAAGCTTCTACTTGAACCAACGCGTGAAACATGAGTTGTGCTCTTTGATTATATCTCCGTCCGTCCTCTGTTGGCCTTGGTCATTGTACATCTTCTCAATAAAGGTTTTGTGCTCTACCACCCAAGGATCGACCACGTCTATGTGTTGTAGCGCGACTAGGTTTGCTCTTTCAAAGTCGGCGAGTTGACCCTCGTAGTCGACATGCATTTCGCGGCGACCCTCACGGTGACCCCATCCAGCGAGCCTACCGAGGTGCCTATTGATGGGCAGACCAACGGGGTTCTCGA
>NW_021172384.1:0-464 GCF_002162155.2 Triticum dicoccoides
GGGGCGAAGACCTGAGTCGCCCGACGCCACCCCGCTATCGTCGCCATCATCCCACTACGCCGGAGACCCCCTCGCCGTGACACCGTCCCGCCCCTACGCCATCGTGCCTCAACGCCGCCCCATCACCAGCGCCGCTCGTCGCCCATCGACGACGTCTGCTTCATCTTCTTCCCCGTCGGCCGCCGCACAACTTCGTCATCGATTCGTCGTCCCCGACGCATCCTCGAGCCCACTGACTTGCCCTACAGCTTCGCTGTGAGATCCCCTCCATTCCCCCCTTGTTCCTCGTCTTGATTCGTCGCCGTAGATGCTCCCGCGCGTCGCTGTCCGCCATGGCCGGATCCCCACTTCCGTTGGGCTCCCCAACGCCCCAGGCCGCGAGCCCCTGCCCACCGTGGATTTGCCTCCGCCTAGCCGCGTCCTTCTTCAACCGCAGACTACAGGCCGCGTCCCGCGCGCCCGGC
>NW_021172385.1:0-1252 GCF_002162155.2 Triticum dicoccoides
CCCTGTCGCTCCGCCACAAAGATCCACACAGAGGGCCGTCGGGACAAAGGTCCTTTCAGCCCCCAATCCGTGAATCACTCGCGGGTACTCTTCGAGCGGACCCGACTTTAGTCACCATCTGTATAGTATGTATGTATGTATAGTATATACCCATGATCACCTCCCGAGTGATCACGGCCCAATAGTATAGCAAGGCAGACTGACAAGAATGTAGGGCCAATGATGATAAACTAGCATCCTATACTAAGCATTTAGGATTGCAGGTAAGGTATCAACAGGTGTAGCAACAATGTCAGGCTATGCATCAGGATAGGATCAACGGAAAGCAGTAACATGCTACACTACTCTAATGCAAGCAGTATAGATAAGAATAGGCGATATCTGGTGATCAAGGGGGGGGCTTGCCTGGTTGCTCTGGCAAGAGAGAGGGGTCGTCAACTCCGTAGTCGAACTGGGCAGCAGCAGCGTCGGTCTCGTAGTCTACGGGAGAGAAGAGGGGGAAGAACAATGAATACAATGCAAACAAATGCATATCGATGCATGACATGACAAGTACGATGCTAGGTGCGCCCAATCGCGGTAGTTGGTGATACCGACGAAGGGGGGAAACATCCGGGAAAGTATTCCCGGTGTTTCGCGTTTTCGGACAGATGAACCGGAGGGGGAAAGTTGCGAGTTCGATAGGTTAGGGGTGTGTGGCGGACGAACGGACTGCGTATCCGGAATCGTCACGTCGTTCTGAGCAACTTTCATGTTGAAAA
This sequence comes from Triticum dicoccoides, assembly GCF_002162155.2. Lineage (NCBI taxonomy): Eukaryota > Viridiplantae > Streptophyta > Magnoliopsida > Poales > Poaceae > Triticum > Triticum dicoccoides. The sequence goes on from NW_021172385.1 coordinate 762, forward strand.
TATTTTAATCCGAGTTACGAATTAAAAGATATGATTTTTAAAAGATTTTAACAATTTTGGAATTTAATTATTTATTTAATTAATTCGAAAAAATGTATTTATGACGTCAGCATGATGTCATGCTGACGTCAGCAGTCAACAGGGGTTGACTGAGTCAACCCTGACATGTGGGTCCAGTGGGACCCACCTGTCATTCTCTATTTAGGTTAATTAGGGTTTAGGTTAATCTAATTACAGTTTAATTAAACTTAACTAGTTAATTAATTTAATTAAACCAGATTAATTAACTTAATTAATTAATTAATTAATTAATAATTTTATTAAATCATTTTAATTTTATTAATTATATTTATTGTTTTTATTTATTTTATTATTTATTTATTTATTTATTTCCTTTTTTTTAAACCGTTCTGGGCGTGGGGCCCCCACGTCATTGGCCCCAGGGGGCCTTGCGGTTTTCGGGCGCATGGACGCGCGGTTGTCGCCCGAAC
>NW_021172386.1:0-1313 GCF_002162155.2 Triticum dicoccoides
GGATATTTGTTCTTAATTGTGACCAAATTGACAGGTCGGTAATCTACAACCATCCGGTCCGTACCATCCTTCTTCTTGACGAATAGGACGGGGCAAGCCCACGGAGAAGAGCTAGGTCGGATGAAACCCTTTTTCAAGGACTCATCGAGTTGTTTCTTAAGCTCGGCTAGTTCTAGGGGTGCCATCTTATAAGGTCTTCTAGCAATCGGAACGGTTCCTGGAATGAGGTCTATTACAAACTCAACATCCCTGTCAGGTGGAACACCTGGCAATTCCTCTGGAAAGACATCCGGGAAGTCACGGACTACCGGAATGTCCTCAAGGTCTGGCAAAGGGCTGGCGTTAAGAGAATATAATTGTCGCTTGGCTATTCGGGTCAAGACATTGACTATCTTTCCCGAAGGATGGGTGAGTTGAACAGTCCTAGAGAAGCAATCGATTTGGGCATGATGAGCCGACATCCAGTCCATACCCAGAATGATATTAATATCTGAAGATTTAAGGGCTATCAAAGACGCGAGGAAAACTAGTCTGTCGACTTGGATTTCATTTCCATAACTTACCCTAGAGGTCTGCCATCTAGAACCAGGGGTAGAAATTTCCATAGTGGATGGCATGTCACAGAATGCAACGTTATGCAAATGAGCATAACTTTCGGATATAAAAGAATGAGAGGCTCCTGTATCGAAAAGAACAGATGCCGGGTGGCAGTTAACAAGAAGCGTACCGAGAACGACGTTGGGATCCTCTTGAGCTTCTTCGGCAGAGATACAGTTGACATGGCCACGTGAAGCGGTGACCGGCTTGGCGTGGAATATTTTTCCTGTCGGCTTGCCACAGCCAACAGCTTTAGCAGATTGATTGGGGTTGGTCTGGGGACACTCACGCATATAGTGACCAGATTCCCCACACTTGAAACAAGTCACGGAACTGGTACGTGGAGGAGCATTGTTAGTTGGACCCCCATAGGGCTTGGCTGGAGCAGACTGTTGAACGGGGCGAGGCGCCTGGAAGGATGGCCTCGGTGTAAACCTGGGTGGCAGGGCGGTGTTGGGTACCCACACGCGGCGCTTCTGAGGACCAGCACCGGATGAGGAACCCATGTCACGGCCATGCTTGCGTGTTGCGTCATAGTCAGTCTGACCAGTTTCGGCACTGATGGCTTTGTTGACAAGTTTCTGAAAAGTTGTGCACTCATGCAGACGGAGGTCACGGCGAAGCTCAGGACTAAGGCCCTTACGGAACCTTGCTTGCTTCTTGGCATCGGTAGACACTTCCTCGGTTGCATATCGTGCGAGATTACCAAACTCCCT
>NW_021172387.1:0-1490 GCF_002162155.2 Triticum dicoccoides
GGGATCTAATCCATGGACTTGCGTAAAGACTTCGATATCCTCGATGATGGTTCCCCACCTGAACTCGGTAGTGTTTAATTATAAGACTACTACGTGGCCATGCTTGTCCGGGACAACGTGTTCACATGTTTGTAGCAGATCCAGCTCATGTTTTGGAGCTTGCTATCGTAGTTCATCTCCCGAGAATCCCGCAACGTCATCTCGTCGATTTGTGTTGCAAACTTTCATTTTTCTTCCTAGATTCGATGGGTCTGGAATATTCTGACACCAACCAGATCTGAATCTCAGGCAGATATGATGGTTGGAACATTTCCCCAAGAACTATAATATTGGTTCCTCGATAACTGGTAAAGTGGATGTCGTGGCCAGCACCACCCAGCCGAAAGACCTATTATTGTAGTATCTTGATTGAAGAAGTTGGCCACCTCCCCATAGGGATTTCGTAGGATTACCTCCGTAACTATTCCTTATGGATTCTATTGCTCCCGAAGTCCAACCTTTACTTGATGTTCTAGTTATCAAACCATATCTATGAATGGGTTACACTAGCACGTCAAGGAGAACATTAGAAGCGGAGTGCTAAATGGCTCTCGGTCGATCATCCAGATTTTGTTCCTTGGCTTCGCTAAGGTGAAATCTGAGAAGGTATTATCTTCCTTTGCATCTGCATCCTCCATCACCATTCATCATGGTAGCAAGTTGTGTTGCCAGGATCCTTGACACGGATATTGGTAAAACCTTGATGATTATGGAAATGCTCAAGTTCTTGAGAGCACGCTCAAGCGCTAGGTGTTATCTTCGGCACTAACTGGGGATCCTCTCCGTTTCCTCGACATGCTATGACCTACTCAAACAGTGAATTCACTCTCTATTCTTGGGTTCCTCCCCACTTACCAGAATCATTCCCAGCATTTGCATTTTGTTCCCAGCTTGCACCACCAATGTGCCATTCTACCATGGGTCTCTTCCATTCCCGGTGATAAGCAAGTTCATCCATTACGTTGTCTTCAACAAGGTAATCCACATCATCCAAGTCCGAGTATGCCATTCTACCGACCCCCTCCAAATGATCGCTTGTGATTGCCTTAGGCTGGTATAAAGAGTTTCAATGATCTTTGAATCAAAAGTAATTCTTTTTGCCACTTAAGGGGATATTTCTATGAGTCACCTTCCTTAAGGTGCATCGTTATGGTATCATGGCAACTCAACTCCTCGCTACGTTGGCAATCGTTTACTACCTTCTTAGGTGTGGAATTGTTGTCTACCTAGTGAACCCTCGTCATCTGTTCCACTCCATCTCTCTAGAGGTGTGCTTCGTGTCTCAACCCGAGAGATGGTTCTATGTCTCATTCCGTGAGTTAATCCTGAGTTGCTCGTTCTTCAAGAAGATCGACCCTTCTAGAGTCTCCTTCTTCCCTCCATGTCATGTTGGCAGGATTTCTCAGAGCAAGACTTGAAGACAATGATGGTGATCGAATCAACGTTCAACT
>NW_021172388.1:0-1417 GCF_002162155.2 Triticum dicoccoides
TGATTAGCCTAAACAGTCTATGACCAGTGGGTCCCACACGTCAGATTGACCAGTCAACACCCCTGTTGACTGCTGACGCCATTCTGGATAATGTTAATTTAAATAATTAATTAAAATCAGAAAATGATTTAAATCTTTAGAAAATCATATCTTTTAATCCGTAACTCGGATGAAAATACTTTCTACATGAAAGTTGCTCAGAACGACACGACGAATCCGGATACGCAGTCCGTTCGTCCGCCACACCCCCCTAACCTATCGAACCCGCAACTTTCCCCCTCCGGCTCCTCTGCCCGAAAACACGAAACACCGGGAATACTTTCCCGGATGATTTCCCCCTTAACCAGTACCACCTTATCCCACGTTAGGGCACGCCTAGCATCGCTTGTCATGTCATGCATCGATATGCATCTGTTTATTTGGTATTCATTGTTTCTTCCCCCTCTTCTCTCCGGTAGACTACGGGACCGATGCTGCTGCTGCCCAGTTCGACTACGGAGTTGACGACCCCTCCTTCTTGCCAGAGCAACCAGGCAAGCCCCCCCCCTTGATCACCAGATATCGCCTATTCTACTCTATACTACTTGCATTAGAGTAGTGTAGCATGTTACTGCTTTCTGTTATACCTATCCTGATGCATAGCCTACCCTTGTTACTACTGTTGATACCTTTACCTGCAATCCTATATGCTTAGTATAGGATGCTAGTATTTCCATCTGTGGCCCTACATTCTTGTCAGTCTGCCTTGCTATACTATCGGGCCGTGATCACTTGGGAGGTGATCACGGGTATATACTATACATACATACATACTATACAGATGGTGACTAAAGTCGGGTCCGCTCGAAGAGTACCCGCGAGTGATTCACGGATTGGGGGCTGAAAGGACCTTTGTCCCGACGGCCCTCTGTGTGGATCTTTGTGGCGGAGAGACAGGGCAGGTTGAGACCGCCTAGGAGAGAGGTGGGCCTGGCCCTGGTCGGCGTCCGCGGTTGCTTCATAATAACACGCTTAACGAGATCTTGGTATTTGATCTGAGTCTGGCTACGAGCCTATACGCACTAACCATCTACGTGGGAGTAGTTATGGGTATCCCGACGTCGTGGTATCAGCCGAAGTACTTCAGACGTCAGCGACGGAGCGGCGCGCGTCGAATTGGACTGGAACGCCACTAGGCTAGGTCTGCTTTCGGCCGCGTACGCAACGTGCAGGTGTGCTATGGGCGATGGGCCCAGACCCCTGTGCGCTTAGGTTTAGACCGGCGTGCTGGCCTCTCTGTTGAGCCTAGGTGGGGCTGCGACGTGTTGATCTTCCGAGACCGGGCATGACCCAGGAAAGTGTGTCCGGCCAAATGGGATCGAGCGTGTTGGGTTATGTGGTGCACCCCTGCAGGGAAGTTAATCTATTCGAATAGCCG
>NW_021172389.1:0-1419 GCF_002162155.2 Triticum dicoccoides
CATATTGATCTCGCCGATTCTCGCGCCCTTCACGCCGCGGAGGCGATCTGGGGCTGTGAGCCGACTGAACCGTATTCACAGTGACGGATCGACTGTGAATTCTGTTGCGCGACTGAGACACGGCTGAATTCTGATCTCCTGCTGCCCGGAGCAGATCCCTGATCTGCAGCAAACCTCTGCCAGCTTCCGACTGCGAAGGCTGGATGGACTCTGCTATACGGGTCGCAGCTGCTAAATTCTGAATTGGGGTTCGATATACCTGAGTCGGCGGGAAGAGTTGACGTCGACTGGTGTCGGGAACTCGTTGCCGCGCGCGCTCGTCGAGTGCTCGCTGAAGGTTCTCCAGTCGAGTGCGCTCGGCCAAATTGGCCAGACGCGCCTCCTCCAAGGCACGAGCCTCGGGGGTTTCTCCTGCGATGGGAATACGCAGGGCATCCACGTTCCTGCGGCGAAGTTCCTCTCTTTCCAGAGAGTCGAGTGGCTCGTGCTGGTACTCTTCGTGGCGTCGTGCGGGGTCGCCTCCGTCGCCTGCTCCATCATCACGGGCGAAGCCAGGGGGACTGTGGGGCCCGTCGACCATCAAGATTTCCGCCGCTGGATCACTGGTACCGCACTCGGATGCAGTCTCTACGGAGCCAGTCGACAGATCGAACAAGCCGTAGAGAGATTCGTCGGGCTCGATTGCCGCAACTTGGGTGGTGGCCGATTGGCGAGCCACCGCGTGCCTCACCCATCGCTGAAGCCTCGACCGGCCCGAGCGCTTGCGCTGGCGGGAGACCGGGAGGGTGGACGATGGAGGAGCCGACCGATACTGGGTCGACGGTTGTCGCAGCAGAACACCGCGGACACATGCGCGAAAATGCGTCGCACCACGGACGGGGAGCGCATCCACGTCGAGTGGAGCCTCCTGGAGCCACGCGGAGTCGTCGGCGATGAAGGTGAGAGTGCCGAGACGGATCTCTTGACCCCCGACCAAAACTCCAACAGACACCATGATAAAAGTACTCGGAAGAATCGCAACTTCTCCACAAAATCGCTAAAACACTTGCCCCACGGTGGGCGCCAACTGTCGTGGTTCTAAGCCTGACAGTAGAGTGGGGGTAGGTATGGAGAGGCAAGGTCCTAGCTATGGAGAGGTTGTAAACACAAGGGATGTGTTGGAAATATGCCCTAGAGGCAATAATAAAAGTATTATTATTATATTTCCTTGTTCATGATAATTGTCTTTTATTCATGCTATAACTGTATTATCCGGAAATCGTAATACACGTGTGAATACATAGACCACAATATGTCCCTAGTGAGCCTCTAGTTGACTAGCTCGTTGTGATCAACAGATAGTCATGGTTTCCTGGCTATGGACATTGGATGTCGTTGATAATGGGATCACATCATTAGGAGAATGATGTGATGGACAAG
>NW_021172390.1:0-1700 GCF_002162155.2 Triticum dicoccoides
TCTACTTGTCTTGGACGTGATGCCTATATACATGATCATACCTAGATATTCTCATAACTATGCTCAATTCTGTCAATTGCTCAATAGTAATTTGTTTACCCACCGTGAATACTTATGCTCTCGAGAGAAGCCACTAGTGAAACCTATGGCCCCCGGGTCTATCTTCCATCATATTAATCTTCCAATACTTTGTTATTTTTTATTGCCTTTTATTTTACTTTGCATCTTTATCATAAAAATACCAAAAATATTATCTTATCATATCTATCAGATCTCACTCTCGTAAGTGACCGTGTAGGGATTGACAACCCCTTATCGTGTTGGTTGCGAGGATTTATTTGTTTGTGTAGGTGCGAGGGACTCGTGCGTGACCTCCTACTGGATTGATACCTTGGTTCTCAAAAAACTGAGGGAAATACTTACGCTACTTTGCTGCACCACCCTTTCCTCTTCAAGGGAAAACCAACGCAAGTGCTCAAGAGGTAGCACACAACGACGATAACGAAAACGGTGCCACGACGACGTTCTAGTTCCGGTAAACCTAGTTGAGGGAGTGATCCTGGTAACCAGGTTCCCACAGGTCAACGGCATGGCAAACGAGGAGGAACGTGCAAGGACATCTCAGACACGATGCAAACACGAGCATCTCATACAACACACATGCATACGGTCCACGGGCGGTCGTCTCGGTGGTTATACCTTCAAAGCGTGCAAGCGGGACGGTTCGGGTTCGTAGAGGGAAGTAGTGGTACACGGGTCTTCGGCGATGGAAGTCGTACACGTTTCAAAGAGGAAGTAGAGGTTCTCGCGATCTCGACGACGGTAGTGGTATATGTCATCGGTAGTCAAACTTGGCGATCCGGAGAGGGTACTTGCCGGATCCACAACACTGTAACCGTTCATGGCAAAGAGCTTGATGTTCACGGGTCTTCCAAAAACGGTGTGGTTCTTGGCAAAGTGCACGTCGACGGTAGTCAAACTTGACGTTTTTGGTTCATGGGTCTTCGCCTTCGGTAGTCGTTCTAGGCACCGGATGTCGAGGTACTTGGCGTTCTTGGGATTTCGAAGACGGCGGTAGAGGTACTTGGCGAAAAATCCTGGAGACGGATGCGTCCGTGTACGGTTCCTTGCTACCTCTTGAGCACTGCGTTGGTTTTCCCTTGAAGAGGAAAGGGTGATGCATCAAAGTAGCGTAAGTATTTCCCTCAGTATTTTAGAACCAAGGTATCAATCCAGTAGGAGATCACGCTCGAGTCCCACGCACCTACACAAACAAATAAGAACCTCGCAACCAACGCGATAAAGGGGTTGCCAATCCCTTCACGGTCACTTACGAGAGTGACATCTGATAGATATGATAAGATAATATTTTTGGTATTTTTACCATAAAGATAAATAAAGATGCAAAGTAAATAAACGGAAATAGAAATAACTGTAAGTGCATCTAGTGCCACCCCTAGTTGGTTTTGGAGTATTGACGACAAACCTAGTTGAGGGACTAATGTGTTTGTGAGAATTGCAGGAAAACACAGGTAGAAGTCCCTCATTGATTCGGTTTTACTACCAGAGATGACCCCTAAAAATGTATGAAGACATTGAAGACAAAGGTGGTATATGAAGATATTCACATTGAAGACTATGACAAAAGAAGACACGTTATGAAGCCTATGGAGCTCGAAGACTTAGATCTTTCGTAGTTC
>NW_021172391.1:0-1746 GCF_002162155.2 Triticum dicoccoides
TCTACTTGTCTTGGACGTGATGCCTATATACATGATCATACCTAGATATTCTCATAACTATGCTCAATTCTGTCAATTGCTCAATAGTAATTTGTTTACCCACCGTGAATACTTATGCTCTCGAGAGAAGCCACTAGTGAAACCTATGGCCCCCGGGTCTATCTTCCATCATATTAATCTTCCAATACTTTGTTATTTTTTATTGCCTTTTATTTTACTTTGCATCTTTATCATAAAAATACCAAAAATATTATCTTATCATATCTATCAGATCTCACTCTCGTAAGTGACCGTGTAGGGATTGACAACCCCTTATCGTGTTGGTTGCGAGGATTTATTTGTTTGTGTAGGTGCGAGGGACTCGTGCGTGACCTCCTACTGGATTGATACCTTGGTTCTCAAAAAACTGAGGGAAATACTTACGCTACTTTGCTGCACCACCCTTTCCTCTTCAAGGGAAAACCAACGCAAGTGCTCAAGAGGTAGCACACAACGACGATAACGAAAACGGTGCCACGACGACGTTCTAGTTCCGGTAACTCGATTGAGATGCCGGTGAAAAAGAACCAAGTGTGCGGAACATGCAAGAGTGACAGGGAGTGATCCTGGTAACCAGGTTCCCACAGGTCAACGGCATGGCAAACGAGGAGGAACGTGCAAGGACATCTCAGACACGATGCAAACACGAGCATCTCATACAACACACATGCATACGGTCCACGGGCGGTCGTCTCGGTGGTTATACCTTCAAAGCGTGCAAGCGGGACGGTTCGGGTTCGTAGAGGGAAGTAGTGGTACACGGGTCTTCGGCGATGGAAGTCGTACACGTTTCAAAGAGGAAGTAGAGGTTCTCGCGATCTCGACGACGGTAGTGGTATATGTCATCGGTAGTCAAACTTGGCGATCCGGAGAGGGTACTTGCCGGATCCACAACACTGTAACCGTTCATGGCAGAGAGCTTGATGTTCACGGGTCTTCCAAAAACGGTGTGGTTCTTGGCAAAGTGCACGTCGATGGTAGTCAAACTTGACGTTTTTGGTTCATGGGTCTTCGCCTTCGGTAGTCGTTCTAGGCACCGGATGTCGAGGTACTTGGCGTTCTTGGGATTTCGAAGACGGCGGTAGAGGTACTTGGCGAAAAATCCTGGAGACGGATGCGTCCGTGTACGGTTCCTTGCTACCTCTTGAGCACTGCGTTGGTTTTCCCTTGAAGAGGAAAGGGTGATGCATCAAAGTAGCGTAAGTATTTCCCTCAGTATTTTAGAACCAAGGTATCAATCCAGTAGGAGATCACGCTCGAGTCCCACGCACCTACACAAACAAATAAGAACCTCGCAACCAACGCGATAAAGGGGTTGCCAATCCCTTCACGGTCACTTACGAGAGTGACATCTGATAGATATGATAAGATAATATTTTTGGTATTTTTACCATAAAGATAAATAAAGATGCAAAGTAAATAAACGGAAATAGAAATAACTGTAAGTGCATCTAGTGCCACCCCTAGTTGGTTTTGGAGTATTGACGACAAACCTAGTTGAGGGACTAATGTGTTTGTGAGAATTGCAGGAAAACACAGGTAGAAGTCCCTCATTGATTCGGTTTTACTACCAGAGATGACCCCTAAAAATGTATGAAGACATTGAAGACAAAGGTGGTATATGAAGATATTCACATTGAAGACTATGACAAAAGAAGACACGTTATGAAGCCTATGGAGCTCGAAGACTTAGATCTTTCGTAGTTC
>NW_021172392.1:0-1268 GCF_002162155.2 Triticum dicoccoides
GATTCTGGCCCGTTTCATAGACTATTACTCGCAATTTTGGAGTCCTGGAGTGATTACCATGATTAACGAACCCTGGGATGCGTTTACGTGTCGGTCATCAACACTCACAATTTTGGCCTATTCTGGTCCGTCTCATGCACTATTACTCACCGTTTTGGGGGTCCCAGAGCGATTTCCACGTTTGAGGATCCCGGGGTGCGTTTACGTGTCGTCCGTCGTCAACACTCATAGTTTTGGCCAATTCTGGCCTGTTTCATGGACTATTACTCACCATTTTTGGGGTCCCAAAGTGATTTCTATGGTTGTCGAACCCCAAGGTGTGCTTACGTGTTGGTCGTTAAGACTTGTTTGTGTCGATTCTGGTCCGTTTCTTGGACTGTTACTCACCGTTTTGGGGGTCCCCAAGCGATTTTCATGGTTGTCGAACCCCAGGGTGTGCTTACGTGTTGGTTTTCAAGACTTGCTGTTTGGACCAATTCTGGCCCGTTTTTTGGACTATTACTTAGTTTTGGGGTCCCGAAGTGATTTCCGGGATTGACAAATCTCGGGGTGCATTTACGTGCCAGTCATCAACACTCACAATTTTGGCCGATTCTGGTCCGTTTCGTGCACTATTACTCAGCATTTTGGGAGTCCCAGAGCGATTTCCATGATTGACGATCCCGGGGAGCTTTTACGTGTCGTCCATCGTGAACACTCACATATTTTGGCCAATTCTGACACGTTTCGTGGACTATTACTCATCGTTTTGGGGTCCCGAAGCGATTTCCATAGTTGTTGAACCCCAAAGTGCGCTTACGTGTCGGTCATCAACACTCCCAGTTTTGTCTGATTCTGGCCCGTTTCGTGGATTGTTACTCACCGTATTGGGGTACCGAAGCGATTTCCATAGTTATTACACCCAAGGTGCGCTTACATGTCGGTCATCAACACTCGCAGGTTTGGCCGATTCTGGCCCGTTTCATGGACTATTACTCACTGTTTTGGGATCCTAAAGTGATTTCAACGATTAACGAACCCTGGGGTGCATTTACGTGTCGGTTATCAACATTGGCAATTTTTGCCAATTCTGGTCCGTTTCATGGACTATAGTCATTGTTTTGGGGTCCCGGAGTGATTTCAACGATCGACGATCCCGGGGTGCGTTTATGTGTCGTCCGGTGTCAACACTCATTGTTTTGGCCAATTCTGACCCGTTTCGTGGACTATTACTCACCGATTTGGGGTCCCGAAGCGAGTTCCATAGTTGTTGAACCCCAAGGTGCGCT
>NW_021172393.1:0-1050 GCF_002162155.2 Triticum dicoccoides
CCCCCCAATCCTAGTTGGAATAGGATTCGCGGAGGGGGAAAAGAGAGAGAGGGGGCCGGCCACCTCTCCTAGTCCTAATAGGACTAGGGGAAGGGGGAGGCGCACAGCCCATGTAGGGCTGCCTCTTCTCTTTTCCACTAAGGCCCATCATGGCCCATTTAGCTCCCGGGGGGTTCCGGTAACCTTCCCGGTACTCCGGTAAAATCCCGATTTCACCCGGAACACTTCCGATATCCAAACATAGGCTTCCAATATATCAATCTTTACGTCTCGACCATTTCGAGACTCCTCGTCATGTCCGTGATCACATCCGGGACTCCGAACAACCTTCGGTACATCAAAATGCATAAACTCATAATATAACTGTCATCGTAACCTTAAGTGTGCGGACCCTACGGGTTCGAGAACAATGTAGACATGACCGAGACACGTCTCCGGTCAATAACCAATAGCGGGACCTGGATGCCCATATTGGCTCCTACATATTCTACGAAGATCTTTATCGGTCAGACCGCATAACAACATACGTTGTTCCCTTTGTCATCGATATGTTACTTGCCCGAGATTCGATCGTCGGTATCCAATACCTAGTTCAATCTCGTTACCGGCAAGTCTCTTTACTCGTTCTGTAATACATCATCCCGCAACTAACTCATTAGTTGCAATGCTTGCAAGGCTTATGTGATGTGCATTACCGAGAGGGCCCAGAGATACCTCTCCGACAATCGGAGTGACAAAACCTAATCTCAAAATACGCCAACCCAACATGTACCTTTGGAGACACCTGTAGTACTCCTTTATAATCACCCAGTTACGTTGTGACGTTTGGTAGTACCCAAAGTGTTCCTCCGGTAAACGGGAGTTGCATAATCTCATAGTTACAGGAACATGTATAAGTCATGAAGAAAGCAATAGCAACATACTAAACGATCGGGTGCTAAGCTAATGGAATGGGTCATGTCAATCAGATCATTCTCTTAATGATGTGATCCCGTTAATCAAATAACAACTCATTGTTCATGGTTAGGAAACATAACCATCTTTGATTAA
>NW_021172394.1:0-1109 GCF_002162155.2 Triticum dicoccoides
GAGTCCCGGATGTGATCACGGACATGAAGAGGAGTCTCAAAATGGTCGAGACATAAAGATTGATATATTGCAAGCCTATGTTTGGATATCGGAAGTGTTCCGGGTGAAATCGGGATTTTACCGGAGTACCGGGAGGTTACCGGAACCCCCCGGGAGCTATATGGGCCTTAGTGGGCCTTAGTGGAAAAGAGAAGAGGCAGCCTGAGATGGGCCGCGCGCCCCTCCCCTCCCTTGGTCCGAATAGGACAAGGAGAGGGGGTCGGCCCCCTTTCTCTTTTCCCCCCTCCGCGAATCCTATTCCATATTCCAACTAGGATTGGGGGGGGGGGAATCCTACTCCCGGAGGGAGTAGGACTCCTCCTGGCGTGCCTCTCCTAGGTCGGCCGCACCCCCCCCCCCTTGAGCCTTTATATACGGAGGCAGGGGCACCCCAGAGGAACACAAGTTGATCCACGTGATCATATTCTTAGCCGTGTGCGGCGCCCCCTGCCACCATAGTCCACGATAATATTGTAGCGGTGCTTAGGTGAAGCCCTGCGACAGTAGTACATCAAGATCGTCACCATGCCGTTGTGCTGACGGAACTCTTCCCCGACACTTTGCTGGATCGAAATCCGGGGATCGTCATCGAGCTAAACGTGTGCTAAAACTCGGAGGTGCCGTAGTTTCGGTGCTTGATCGGTCGGGCCGTGGAGACGTATGACTACATCAACCAAACGCTTTCGTTGTCGATCTACAAGGGTACGTAGATCACACTCTCCCCTCTCGTTGCTATGCATCACCATGATCTTGCATGTGCATAGGAAATTTTTTGAAATTACTACGTTCCCCAACACTCCTGCCCACGCCCCCCACTCGCGGCCAACCCGATAGTGTCGACCTGCCCACCGGGTGTGGAGTCAATCATGTCTGGGCTGCAGTCAACGTGTCGCTCGAGTGCCGTCCTCACCTCGCAGGCCAAACTCACCACCGGTGGCAACTCAAGTTTCGCCGGGTCGTCTGCCTCGACTCTGGTGCTCCATAACCGACTAGGAGCCGACCTCGGTCCAAACGAACCAAAATGAAGCGTGTTCATCGGAGTTGTGGACGGGGGCGCCTCTTTGGCAGAG
>NW_021172395.1:0-1343 GCF_002162155.2 Triticum dicoccoides
TTGTTTGGGACTAAAGGCTTTGTTATTATTATTGTTATTGTTACATTTCAGTCCTTTCTAGGAGGATTTCAATTGTTTTCCCAATTTTCCTTCCACCATTTTGTAACCCTTTGCAGAATCGTTTGTGGAGGTTCGCAACATTGTCTACTCATCTGATGGGAAATCGGTATCTGTTATCTATCATGTGGTTATGGAACTGATATAGAGGTACCCTTCTTTCCTGGGAGATATGTGTTGTTCAGTTTGCAGAATCTTGTTTGATTTTACATTGATATTGCATGCTCAATTTTTGAGCGTATAACAAGTTTGTAGGTCCTACTATTTGATATGTGGACGTGACCAATGGGGGCATGGAGATTATGGCGAGGCATGGCGCTGCGGTGGCGGCAATGAAGGTAACCTCGTCGAAGGCGGCGTCGATGGATGGCTGTCGATGAAAGTTGCATGGGGATGGGGGAGGTGGAGTGGCGAGTGATCGAGAAGTGATCCTGAAACTAGAAGCGATCAAGAAGTGATCCTGAAACTACTTACGTCGAGCATAACACAAACCGTGTTCACTTCCCGGACTCCCCCGAGAAGAGACCATCACGGCTACACACGCGGTTGATGCATTTTAATGAAGTCAAGTGTCAAGTTATCTACAACCGGACATTAACAAATTCCCATCTGCCTCATAACCGCGGGCACGGCTTTCGAAAGATTATATATCCTGCAGGGGTGTCCCAACTCAGCCCATCACAAGCTCTCACGGTCAACGAAGGAATAGACCTTCTCCCGGGAAGACCCGATCAGTCTCGGAATCCCGGTTCGCAAAACATTTCGACAATGGTAAAACAAGACCAGCAAAGCCGCCCGATGCGCCGACAAATCCCAATAGGAGCTGCACATATCTCGTTCTCAGGGCAACACCGGATGAGACAGGCTACGAGTAAAACCAGCCCTCAAGTTTCCCTGAGGTGGCCCCGCAGGCGGCTCATTTCGGACCAACACTCGAAGGAGCACTGGCCCGGGGGGGGGGGGTTAAATAAAGATGACCCTTGGGCTCGCGAAAACCCAAGGGAAAAGGGCTTAGGTGGCAAATGGTAAAACCAAAGTTGGGCCTTGCTGGAGGAGTTTTATTCAAAGCGAACTGTTAAGGGGGTCCCATAAATCACCCAACCGTGTAAGGAACGCAAAATCCAGGAACATAACACCGGTAAACGGAATTAGGGCGGCAAGAGTGGAACAAGTCACTAGGCATAAGGCCGAGCCTTCCACCCTTTACCAAGTATATAAGGTGCATTAATATAAACAGGAGATATTGTGATATCCCAAAATATCCGTGTTCCGACCAGGAACAAACT
>NW_021172396.1:0-956 GCF_002162155.2 Triticum dicoccoides
ATAAAAGAGGCTTGGAAAGCCTAGCTATACTACGTGGTCCTTCACAAGCTCAGGGTCACCACCTGGGCCTTCAGCCTACTCGTTGATGTCAACGTCTACATAGAACCCATCAGAAGGGGTTGCAGCGTCTTCTGTAAAAATGTAAATTATAGCAACATGAGTACAAAGGTACTCAGCAAGACTTACATCAGATCCTACATACATGCATATTATCAAGAAGGGTTGGTGGAGTTATTGCAGCAAGCCAGCTTTGACTCTTGGCTAGACTATCCTACGATACTTCAACTTGAAATGGTTTTGCGCACACGAGTCCACTACTCACCACTTCAATACACTACCGAGGATCCGCCTCCGTCTTCCTACGGAAGAGCCATCCTCGGCACTCACACTTATCTTGAGGCTTTTAGTAGTTTCCATTTACTTGTCTATGAACTGTATAGGCAACCAAGTAGTCCTTTTCCGCGGACGCGGCTATTCGAATAGATCATGTTAACCCTGCAGGGGTGTACTTCTTCATACACGCTCTCACCACTTACCATCGTTTACACGACATGTACTCGGCAACCTTCAAGCGGAAGCCCAACGTGGGTGTCGGCCACGACCTACCTAATCACCTAAGCCTCTAGTCCAGGTTTATCGCCTATTCAGGTTCCATCCGCAGGGAGTCCGGCCGAGGTTTCCCATACGGCCCCGAACGATGTGAACAGGGTTCCCGAGATACCTAACGGGTATTCGGTACACCCGGCCACGTACCTACCGCATCACAGCCCACCCCTACGGTCAGCGCTGTCCACGGCCTCCAGTAGGCTACAAACACCAGAAACTACTTGCAACTCCTGGACGGAGAACTAGGGTGAATAAGAAGCCGAGAGGGTCCATTGGTTTCGGGCCCAATGCATGGTAGTAGCTGATTCTTAAATCACACATACAGATCTCAGTGCTTAAGGTCGGCTTCA
>NW_021172397.1:0-1195 GCF_002162155.2 Triticum dicoccoides
CTCTAATTGGGATGCTCTCAGTTCCCTCGGCAATGCTATGACCTTCTCAAATAGTGAATTCACTCTCTATTGTTGGGTTCTTCCCCAGTTACCAGAATCATTCCCAACATTTGCATTTTGTTCCCAGCTTGCACCGCCAATGTGCCATTCTACCATGGGTCTCTTCCATTTCCGGTGATAAGCAAATTCATCCATTACGTTGTCTTCAACAAGGTAATCCACATCATCCAAGTCCGAGTATGCCATTCTACCGACCCCCTCCAAACGATCGCTCGAGAATTGTCCTAGGCTGGTTTAAAGAGTTTCAATGATCTCTGAATCAAAGGTAATTCTTTTGCCACTTAAGGGGATATATCTACGAATCACCCCCCCCCCCTCCAGGATGTCTCGTTGAGGTATCATGGCAACTCAACTCCTCGCTACGTTGACAACCGTTCACCACCTTCTTAGGTGTGGAATCGTTGTCTACCTAGTGAACCTTCGTCATATGTTCCACTCCATTCCTCTAGAGGTGTGCTTCGTCTCTCAGCTCAAGAGATGTTGCTATGTCCCATTCCGTGAGTTAATCCTGAGTTGTTCGTTCTTTGAGAAGATTAATTCTTCTAGAGTTTTCCTTCCCTCTTCTTGTCATGTTAGTTGGAGTTCTTAGAGAAAGACTTCGAGACAATGATGGTGATCGAATCAACGCTCTTATGAAGTGCACCCTGGATCGTGAAGATTATACTAGTTGCGTTTCCCCTTCACCTTACCCTACGCTTGAATATCGGGACGAGATTTTTGTTTAGTGGGGGTGAGTTGTCACATCCCTGGTCCTGTTATGCACTAGGCTAGACCACATGTGAGCATCATGTTTTAATTCAAATGAAATTTGAATTGAGGAATTTTCAAAGCCTCAGAAACCTTCTAAAAATGATCAACATTAAAATCTCCTCAAAGAAGTCCAAGGAAATGTTCCTCTTAGTCTCTGAAAATATTGCAAAGAGGTAAAACTCAAAACAATATTTTTGGTATCTCAGAGTTAATTATTTTGGGCCTTTGAATTAAATAAATAGCTATTTGCATTGGATATATATTTGATATATAAATAATATATGTCCAATAATTACTGGAACATTTTATGTGGTTTGGTATATTTTAGTTCTAGCCACATAACTATTTTCAGGATTTTATAAAATGGTTTAGTATATTACTAAAC
>NW_021172398.1:0-553 GCF_002162155.2 Triticum dicoccoides
ATCGGTGAAAATTCATAAATTTCTTCAATTAATCCACAAAAGAGCGCTAAAAATCCATAAAATTCCTTAAAAAGTCCATAAATGACGTCACTACCTCCATAAAATACCCTCAAAAATCATTAAAAATCGTCATTAACTACATTAAAAAGTGGTAAAAATCCATAAAATTCGTGAAAAATCATTAAAAATCGTCATTAACTACATTAAAAATCGGTGAAAATTCATAAATTTCTTCAATTAATCCACAAAAGAGCGCTAAAAATCCATAAAATTCCTTAAAAAGTCCATAAATGATGTCACTACCTCCATAAAATAAATTCAAAAATCATTAAAAAGTGGTAAAAATCCATAAAATTCGTGAAAAATCTTTAAAAATCGTCATTAACTACATTAAAAAGTGGTAAATATCGATAAAATTCGTGAAAAACCATTAAAAATCGTAATTAACTACATTGAAAATTGGTAAAAATCCATAAAAATTCGTGAAAAATCATTAAATATCGGTGAAAATTCATAAATTTCTTCAATTAATCCACAAAAGAGCGCTAAAAAT
>NW_021172399.1:0-1838 GCF_002162155.2 Triticum dicoccoides
CGCATTGTACAGCTTAACCAGAAACTCATAACCATGTTTAGTTCTTAAGTGAGCCCTCCTCGTCTCCACATTCTCAAAGTCATCTAAACCAAAACTAAGCTTCTCCGATGCATATGGTCTAGCATGGCACGGGATTGACTAATCGAATTCAAAAAAATCCATAAATTACACATTGAACAAAAGAAGCATAAGTGATGATATTAATTACGATGAAATGCTTGTCATTGCATACCGTACAAACATCAAAGGTCTCTTCCAGCTTCACGGTGAAAAACCTATGATTTGCAGGCGAGGAAACCTGTCGCACAAACCCCGGCCATCGTAGCAGTACCCGCACTCTGGTATCCCATCGTCATCAGACATCTCCTGTGTTCAAAATTCAAAGATTATAACTCGACAACAAAACCCAAAAAATCCAGCATGACCTTTGCTACAAAAGGACATATCAAGCACCTGAAATTTGCCGGAACGGAAATTAATCAACACTCCGGCAAAAAATAGGCCACTTATAAATGGTCATTGCATTTCAATGGTTGAAAATGTGAGCAAAAACATTTCAAAATATCATATATATAATCCTAACACTAAACAAACTAGTTTTGTTAACTACTTACTAAATAAAGTAGTTTTACTAACTACTTACGAAATAAACTAGTTCTACTAGTCATCATCCCGTGCAACTACACGGGCTAGTTATTTGAATCACCATGGCTAGTTGTTTCATAAAATGTTAGTAGAACCATATTTAAAGATTACTTCTCGATACAAAAAATACATGGTAGACAAATATCAAGACATATTATATAATAAGCTCTTCAAGTTATTGCTTAAAACACATAAATAACAATGCTAGGTAAAAAACTTTATTCAAACACAATATTTTGTGTCACCATTGCATTATAATTTTTTGTTTGCGTTGACATGTGAAAAGTAAACATGTGAAATCAAAAGGTTAAATTACTCATGCCTTCTGAAAATATAGCCATAATCTTGTTCTGTGAATATGATTTTGAAATATGAACATTTAATTATATCTTAGTAATTGTTCCTTATTAGGCATTTATGCATGTGGCGCGTCAGCATAATGCTTGCAGACCTCGTTGGTAATTAGCACATAAAACAAATTTGAACTGCACTTTTTATCCAAGGACTTTTTTAGCCTGTTCAAAAGCACAGACTGTAAACTCAAGAGGTTGTATTTGGTAGTACTGTCAACTTACTATTTTGCTAACTTGATACGAACCTAAAAGATTGTTTTACATGCACATGATTTTTAAATGTTCGTTTGACATCTTATGAATTCAGAGATCTTATCTTTCCTCTAATAATTCAACCATTCGAACAATACTCCTTTGACCGACTTTTCAAAGAGTTATATAGCATAAACATGTTTGGGTTTGAATTGAAGAGATCTGGGTGCCTAATTTGTGAGCTTATCAGCTTATTTCCAGAAAAAAAAGTGTTGGTTGGAACAATTTCACTGGTGTCATACAATGTCCGCCACTTTACAAAATCATTTACAAAACCGGAATAATTATAGGTGCAATGATAAAGGACTTTATGTGCTAACAGTAAGATTATTTTCTTTTAGCAGCATCTATAGACGAATTAAAACCTAACTGTAACTTGAGGAAAAAAGCTGGGACACATGAAAAGTAGATGTGTAGATATACGCGTCAGCTGGCTTAAGATTTGTACACGAAATAGTAATAAGTAGTAGTAAATCTGATAAAAGAGCATAGTAAGCACCTGTTTCTGAAGTAGAACCTGCTATAAAAATAGTTCGTTTCTAACTGGTTGCTACTCTATTTGAGTACTGATCTTGACCATAAATAATT
>NW_021172400.1:0-1003 GCF_002162155.2 Triticum dicoccoides
CGCATTGTACAGCTTAACCAGAAACTCATAACCATGTTTAGTTCTTAAGTGAGCCCTCCTCGTCTCCACATTCTCAAAGTCATCTAAACCAAAACTAAGCTTCTCCGATGCATATGGTCTAGCATGGCACGGGATTGACTAATCGAATTCAAAAAAATCCATAAATTACACATTGAACAAAAGAAGCATAAGTGATGATATTAATTACGATGAAATGCTTGTCATTGCATACCGTACAAACATCAAAGGTCTCTTCCAGCTTCACGGTGAAAAACCTATGATTTGCAGGCGAGGAAACCTGTCGCACAAACCCCGGCCATCGTAGCAGTACCCGCACTCTGGTATCCCATCGTCATCAGACATCTCCTGTGTTCAAAATTCAAAGATTATAACTCGACAACAAAACCCAAAAAATCCAGCATGACCTTTGCTACAAAAGGACATATCAAGCGCCTGAAATTTGCCGGAACGGAAATTAATCAACACTCCGGCAAAAAATAGGCCACTTATCGATGGTCATTGCATTTCAATGGTTGAAAATGTGAGCAAAAACATTTCAAAATATCATATATATAATCCTAACACTAAACAAACTAGTTTTGTTAACTACTTACTAAATAAAGTAGTTTTACTAACTACTTACTAAATAAACTAGTTCTACTAGTCATCATCCCGTGCAACTACACGGGCTAGTTATTTGAATCACCATGGCTAGTTGTTTCATAAAATGTTAGTAGAACCATATTTAAAGATTACTTCTCGATACAAAAAATACATGGTAGACAAATATCAAGACATATTATATAATAAGCTCTTCAAGTTATTGCTTAAAACACATAAATAACAATGCTAGGTAAAAAACTTTATTCAAACACAATATTTTGTGTCACCATTGCATTATAATTTTTTGTTTGCGTTGACATGTGAAAAGTAAACATGTGAAATCAAAAGGTTAAATTACTCATGCCTTCTGAAAATATAGCCATAATCTTGTTCTGTGAAT
>NW_021172401.1:0-1066 GCF_002162155.2 Triticum dicoccoides
CTCACTGTTTTGGGGTCCCGGAGTGATTACCATGATTAACAAACCCTGGAATGCGTCTACTTGTCGATCATCAACACTGACAGTTTTGGCCGATTCTGGCCCGTTTCATGGACTATTAGTCACTGTTTTGGGGTCCCAGAGTGATTTCCATGATTAACAAAACCTGGGACGCTATTACATGTCGGTCATCAACACTGGTAGTTTTGGCCGATTCTTGCCCGTTTCATGGACTATTACTCACTGTTTTGGGGTCCCAGAGTTATTACCAGGATTAACAAACCCTGAAACGCATCTACGTGTTGGTCATCAACACTGGCAGTTTTGGCCGATTCTGGCCTGTTTCATGGACTATTACGCACTGTTTTGGGGTTGGAGAGTGATTTCCACTATCAACAAACCCTGGGATGCGTTTACGTCTCGGTCATCAACAATGGCAGTTTTGGCCTATTCTGGCCCGTTTCAAGGACTATTACTCGTTGTTTTTGGGTCCCGAAGTAATTTCCACGATTAACAAACCCTGGGATGTGTTTACGTGTCGGTCATCAATACTGCTAGTTTTGGCCGATTCTGGCCTGTTTCATCGATATTACTCACTGTTTTGGGGTCCCAGAGTGATTTCCACGATTAACAAACCCTGTGATGCGTTTACGTGTTGGTCATCAACACTCGCAGTTTTGGCCGATTCTGGCCCATTTCTTGGATTATTACTCACAGATTTGGGGTCCCGAAGCGATTTCCATAGTTAGTCAACCCAAGGGTGCGCTTACATGTCGGTCATCAATACTGGCAGTTTTGGCCGATTCTGGCCCTTTTCATGGACTATTACTCACTGTTTTGGGGTCCCGGAGTGATTACCACCATTAACAAACCCTGGGATGCGTCTACGTGTCGGTCATCAACGCTGGCAGTTTTGGCCGATTCTGGCCCGTTTCATGGACTATTACTCACTGTTTTGGGGTCCCAGAGTGATTTCCACGATTAACAAATCTTGGGATGCGTTTACGTTTCTGTCATCAACACTGCCAGTTTTGGCCGATTCTGGCCTGTTTCATGGAGTATTACTCAC
>NW_021172402.1:0-1520 GCF_002162155.2 Triticum dicoccoides
CTCTTCTGGACGGCGGACCGCCGAAGATGCTCTTTGACTGGTTTTGCAGATGAGTCGACTCTTAGGCGATGCTCAGCCAGTCCCCTGGGAACACCTGGCATGTCAGCGGGCTTCCATGCAAAAATGTCCCAGTTCTCACGGAGGAACTGGATGAGCGCTTCTTCCTATTTTGGGTCGAGTGTTGTGGAGATGCGGGTCGGAGCTGCTTCGGGGTCGGTCGGGTGAATGTGAACAGGCTTCGTCTCACCGGACGACTGGAATGCAGACTCTGTGGCGGGCTTCTTGGATCGCAGCAAGTCACTCGGATCTGCGTTTTGCTTGTATTCTTCGAACTCGACCGCCGTCACTTGGGAATCGGCAATCTTGGAGCCCTTCTGAAAGCACTCCTCTGCCTTTTTCCTATCACCGGTGATAGTGATCACACCTTTGGGACCGGGCATCTTCAATTTGAGGTACACGTAACATGGTCGAGCCATGAACCGTGCATAGGCTGGTCTCCCCAAAATGGCATGATATGCACTTTGAAAATCCACGACCTCAAACATCAACTTTTCTTTGCGAAAATGCTTCGAATCACCAAACACTACGTCCAAAGCTATCTGGCCGAGTGACTCGGCCTTCTTCCCTGGTATAACTCCATGGAAGCTCATGTTACTAGTGCTCAGTCGGGACATCGGAATGCCCATACCTTTCAATGTGTCTGCATACAATAAGTTCAGCCCACTTCCACCATCCATCAGCACCTTTGTCAGTCGAGTGCCTTCGACAACTGGATCGACCACCAAAGCTTGCCTCCCGGGGGTGGCAATATGAGTCGGGTGATCTGATTGGTCGAATGTGATGGGTGTTTGAGACCACTTCAGATAATTTGCCTTTGCTGGGGCAACCATGTTGACCTCTCGGTTAATCACTTTCAGTCGACTTCTGCTTTCCACATCTGCAAAGATCATCAGAGTGGAGTTGATATGCGGATATCCTCCCTCACTGTCCTCTTTGCCTTCGGCCTTGTCCGACTCCTTCTCCTTGTCCTTAGACTGTTTTCCCTGAAACTGCTGGATCAGGAGTCGACATTGGCGAGTGGTGTGCTTTGGGTAAATGATATTCCCCTCTTCATCTTTCTTCGTGTGAATGTGACACGGCATATCCATCATGTCATTCCCTTCTTTATCCTTTACCTTCTTGGGGTTCCAGGATCCTTTTGGTTTCCCCTTAAACTTTCCTTGAGTCACGGCCAGAGCCTCTCCAGGAGCTGCCGGTTCAGCCTTCCGCTTCTGTTTCCGACTGGTGTTTCCTTTTTCCGACTGACTCGGCTTGTGCTTGCCGCTTCGGAGTCGGTCTTCTTCTTCGCCGTTGGCGTACTTGGTAGCAATCTCCATCATCCGACTCAAGGTCATGTCACCGGTTCGACCAAATTTCAAACTCAGTTCTCTGTTCTTGACGCCGTCTTTGAAGGCGCATACTGCCTGATGATCAGAGACATTTTCCACAGTGTGGTGCAAAGTGATCCACCTCTGAATATA
>NW_021172403.1:0-1109 GCF_002162155.2 Triticum dicoccoides
TCGGACCATTCCGGAGCTCCTCGTGACATCCGGGATCTCATCCGGGACTCCAAACAACATTCGGTTTGCTGCATACTCATATTCATACAACCCTAGCGTCACCAAACCTTAAGTGTGTAGACCCTACGGGTTCGGGAGACATGCAGACATGACCGAGACGGCTCTCCGGTCAATAACCAACAATGGGATATGGATACCCATGTTGGCTCCCACATACTCCTCGATGATCTCATTGGATGAACCACGATGTCGAGGATTCAAGCAACCCCGTATACTATTCCCCTTGTCAGACGGTATGTTACTTGCCCGAGATTCGATCGTCGGTATCCCAATACCTCGTTCAATCTCATTACCGGTAAGTCACTTTACTCGTACTGTAATGCATGATCCCGTGAGCAGACACTTGTTCACTTTGAGCTCATTATGATGATGCACTACCGAGTGGGCCTAGTGATACCTCTCCGTAATACAGAGTGACAAATCCTAGTCTCGATCCGTGTCAACCCAACAGACACTTTCGGAGATACCTGTAGTGCACCTTTATAGTCACCCAGTTACGTTGTGACGTTTGGTACACCCAAAGCACTTCTACGGTATCCGGGAGTTACACGATCTCATGGTCTATGGAATAGATACTTGACATCGGAAAAGCTCTAGCAAAACGAACTACACGATCTTGTGCTATGCTTAGGATTGGGTCTTGTCCATCACATCATTCTCCTAATGATGTGATCCCGTTGTCAACGACATCTAATGTCCATAGTCAGGAAACCATGACTATCTGTTGACCAACGAGCTAGTCAACTAGAGGCTTACTAGGGATGTATTGTGGTCTATGTATTCACACGTGTATTACGATTTCCGGATAATACAATTATAGCATGAATAAAAGACAATTATCATGAACAAGGAAATATAATAATAATCCTTTTATTATTGCCTCTAGGGCATATTTCCAACAGTCTCCCACTTGCACTAGAGTCAATAATCTAGTTACATTGTGATGAATCGAACACCCATAGAGTTCTGGTGTTGATCATGTTTTGCTCGCGAAAGAGGTTTAGTCAACGGATCTGCGACATTCAGATCCGTATGTACTTTGCAAATAT
>NW_021172404.1:0-1420 GCF_002162155.2 Triticum dicoccoides
TGTGTAAGGCGGTTTTTCTTTTCCACTTTTCCGTTCTCCTTTTTTCAAATTCGTGCACTTTCTAAAAGTAGGAAAAACAATCGAATTCTTGAACGTCTTTCAGATTCACAAACTTTTTCCAAATACAAATAGTTATTCAAATTCATGAGCTTTTTCTAAATCCATGGATTTTTTTTGAAATCCCCAAACTTTTTTCAAATCCGAGGAACCCACTTTTCAAATTTGTGTTTTTTAAACACGCAAAAATATCCAAATCCACAAACTTCTTTTCTGTTCTGCAAACTTCTTTTGAAACCCGTGTTTTTTTTCTAAATTGCATGTTCTTGATGTGTATAAATGAATATAGACATGCAATACAAATGTGTATAAATGAATATAGACATGCAATAAAAATGTGTATAAAAATGTTCTTGATGTATACGAAAAAGTATAGACACCAAAATATTTACTCTGAAAATTGTTAATTGTGTACTTTAAATATGTTTAACATGTATAGAAAATGTATAAAATGTTTTTGAGGGTTCAGATTGGGATTAGGGTTCCTTGCCTTCGTTGCTCGCGGCGTAAAAAATGAACCCCAACAACATGCAAATCCTCCATACTAGGTTGTCCATGTTGGGTGGAGGGAAATTTAATGGGCGAGCCATTCGTGGGAATGGTGAGGTTTGTGAATTGTGGAAGAAGCCAAGCAAAGTATCGGGTGTATGGTAATACACCGGCTTGAAATTACATAACAAACTCGTAAGAAAAAAAAACGCGCATAACGAATTAGTAGAAGAAAACATGGCAAATAAAGAAGTTGTTCGCTGGAACTTTAAATAAATTTTGCAGCGTAAGAATGTTGCATGTGTAAGGCGGTTTTTCTTTTCCACTTTTCCGTTCTCCTTTTTTCAAATTCGTGCACTTTTTAAAAGTAGGAAAAACAATCGAATTCTTGAACGTCTTTCAGATTCACAAACTTTTTCCAAATACAAATAGTTATTCAAATTCATGAGATTTTTCTAAATCCATGGATTATTTTTGAAATCCGCAAACTTTTTTCAAATCCGAGGAACCCACTTTTCAAATTTGTGTTTTTTAAACACGCAAAAATATCCAAATCCACAAACTTCTTTTCCTTTCCGCAAACTTCTTTTGAAACCCGTGTTTTTTTTTCAAAATTGCATGTTCTTGATGTGTATAAATGAATATAGACATGCAATAAAAATGTGTATAAATGAATATAGACATGCAATAAAAATGTGTATAAAAATGTTCTTGATGTATACAAAAAAGTATAGACACCAAAACATTTACTCTGAAAATTGTTAACTGTGTACTTTAAATATTTTTAACATGTATAGAAAATGTATAAAATGTTTTTGAGGGTTCAGATTGGGATTAGGGTTCCTTGCCTTCGCTCCTCGCGGTGTAAAAAATG
>NW_021172405.1:0-796 GCF_002162155.2 Triticum dicoccoides
TGTGTTGTTTTTCTTTTTCGTGCATCTCTTATCATGCCATCTCGTGCATTGCATTTGCATACATGTTCATCTCATGCATTCGAGCATTTTCCCCGTTGTCCGTTTTGCATTCCGGCGCTTCGTTCTCCTCCGGTGGTCATTTCTAGTCTTCTTTCGTGTGTGGGGTCTAAACATTTCCGGATTGGACCGAGACTTGTCATGCGGCCTTGGTTTACTACCGGCAGACCGCCTGTCAAGTTTCGTATCATTTGGACTTCGTTTGATGCTCCAACGGTTAACCGAGGGACCAGAAAGGCCTCGTGTGTGTTGCAGCCCAACACCCCCCAAATTTGGCCCAAAACCCACCAAACTCTGCTCCATGTCCTAGAGCGTTCGATCACGATCGTGTGGGCGAAAACCGCACCTCATTTGGACTCTCCTAGCTCCACTTACGCCTATAAATACCCCCTCCATTCGGATCTCTTCTTCCCCGTCCGAAACCCTAGTTTTATAAAAAAAACAGATCAACCCCTCCCCCCACCGACGGACGTGTCCGGATCCGACCGGACAACGTCCGCCCACCGCCGCCAGCCATCCAGCGCCCGCCACGTGTCCCCCCGCGGGACCGCATCGCCGCCGGCCCGCCTGGCCCGCGCCCGGCCCCCGCGCGCCGTCTCCCGGGCCCACGCGCCCCGCGCCTCCCCGCCTCCAGCGCCGCCGCCCCTTCCGGCTCCGGCGGCCGGAGCAGCCGCCGCCGGCGCACGCCTCCCCGTCCGAGCCGGCCGCCGCCGCCTCGCCGTCACCGGCGCCGCGCCGC
>NW_021172406.1:0-989 GCF_002162155.2 Triticum dicoccoides
TATAATGGAGCAACAATTTAGAATAGCTCCAAGTAGAACAATTATTTGGATTAGCTCCAAATAGAGCGTGGTAGCTACATCTAGGAGATGACATAGAGATTTGTAAAACACACACGGATCTGAAAGGTTCGGACCCGTTGACTAAAACCTCTCTCACAAGCAACATGATCAAACCTAAAACTCATTGAGTATTAATCACATAGTGATGTGAACTAGACTACTGATTCTAGTAAACTCTTGGGTGTTAGTCACATGGCGATGTGACCTGTGAGTGTTAATCACATGGCGATGTGAACTAGATTATTGACTCTAGTGCAAGTGGGAGACTGTTGGAAATATGCCCTAGAGGCAATAATAAAAGTATTATTATTATATTTCCTTGTTCATGATAATTGTCTTTTATTCATGCTATAACCGTATTATCCGGAAATCGTAATACACGTGTGAATACATAGACCACAATATGTCCCTAGTGAGCCTCTAGTTGACTAGCTCGTTGTGATCAACAGATAGTCATGGCTTCCTGGCTATGGACATTGGATGTTGTTGATAACAGGATCACATCATTAGGAGAATGATGTGATGGACAAGACCCAATCCTAAGACTAGCACAAAAGATCGTGTAGTTCATTTGCTAGAGCTTTGCCAATGTCAAGTATCTCTTCCTTCGACCATGAGAGCGTGTAACTCCTGGATACCGTAGGAGTGCTTTGGGTGTATCAAACGTCACAACGTAACTGGGTGACTATAAAGGTGCACTACAGGTATCTCCGAAAGTATCTATTGTTTTATGCGGATTGAGACTGGGATTTGTCACTCCGTGTAAACGGAGAGGTATCTCTGGGCCCACTCGGTAGGACATCATCATATGCGCAATGTGACCAAGGAGTTGATCACGGGATGATGTGTTATGGAACGAGTAAAGTGACTTGCCGGTAACGAGATTGAACAAGGTATTGGATACCGACGATCGAATCTCGGGCAAGTAA
>NW_021172407.1:0-2063 GCF_002162155.2 Triticum dicoccoides
TCTCTTTGCCGTCAGCTGGCTGACGGCAAAGAGCTGGCAGATGGCAAAGGCCTCTTTTGCCGTCTGCCCTTTCTTTGTCGTCTGCTTTTCGGTAGCTGATGAAAAAGAGCTTCTTTGCCGTCCGCTAGCTGACGGCAAAGAGCTGGCAGATGGCAAAGTAGCTGATTCCAGTAGTGCAAGCATATATTCCTCCCTCATAATAATTTTCAGTAGCAACATGAATTAATTCAACAATATAACCAGCACCTAAATCATTCTTTTCATGATCTACTAGCATAGAAATTTTATTACTCTCCACATAAGCAAAATTCTTTTCATTCGGAATAGTGGGAGTTTCATAAGAGACTTGAATACTATAAATTGTTTCCACATTAAAAGAGTAATGTTCAGAAAAAGGGTAATCATAATCATGACAAGTTTTATAAATATAATCATCACTACTTTTTATAGCATAAGTTTCATCACAATAATCATCATAAGTAGCAACTCTGTTCTCATCATAATCGATTGAAACCTCTTCCAAAATAGTGGATACATCAGTAAATAAAGTCATGACCTCTCCAAATCCACTTCCATAAATATCACAAGATTCAACATCCTCCAAAATAGTGGGATCACTACTTCCTAAAGTTGACACTCTTCCAAACCAACTTTCATCAATATAATCATCATAAGTAGGAGGCATGCTATCATCATTATAAATTTGCATATCAAAACTTGGGAGGCTAAAAATGTCATCTTCATTAAACGTAGCATCCCCAAGCTTGAGACAAACATAATTGCAGCAAATATATTCTCAAAAACATCATCTTCATCAAACATAGCATCCCCAAGCTTGGGCCTTTTCATATCAAAAGCATAATCACTCTCATCATTAATTGTATGGATAGCACCAATAGTATAGCAATTATCATATTCTTCCAAGCAAGTACCAAAAAGATTTTCAAGATCATAAGAAGTATCATTATCTTCCCAATCATAATCATCACAGCAAGCAATAGGCATAATGAGATCATCATCAAGTGCATCATCTTCCACAATTATTTTTGATTCATTTTCATGGGGCACAACAATAATAGGAGCAACATTATTTGGGAGAGATATCTTTTTACCTCTCTTCCTTTTTCTTTTCTTCTTCTTCACCACATCATGGATGGGTTCAATCCTCTTTTTGGAGCTCGTTATTAATGAGATTGGTTGAATAGAAGGCTCCTCCTTGTTACCTGATTCGTCATAAGAAATAATAGGAGGATATTAAGAAGTCTCTTCCCTTTCGTTAGTATTCTCTTCCTCTTCTATTTGTTTTCTTTTCTTAATGTAATTGGCAATATAAGGATTTTCAATGCAATTCACCGCACAATACATCTAAATTTCCTCTAGATCAAATTCAAGAAGTTTATAACAGGCAAATTCTGGAAGATAATTAGTCATACGTTTCATTTATTCGTAGCCCATAAGCAAACTAAGTTCATTATAATGTGCAAGTGAAATCAAGTCATCACAATTTTTGGACGCGATTAGATCATGAAACAATTTGCATCGGATAGTTAAATGACCCCGTTCATTGCAAAATTCAGAAGTACGACCAAGAAAATTTAAATTTTCAGCACAAACATCTAGCCTTTCTTGCAAAAATTTAGTTTCTAAATGCTTATGCCTCTTGCAATATCTATCTTCCCTATTTGGTGTGTACTT
The DNA here is from genome assembly GCF_002162155.2 of Triticum dicoccoides. NCBI lineage: Eukaryota > Viridiplantae > Streptophyta > Magnoliopsida > Poales > Poaceae > Triticum > Triticum dicoccoides. Next base: position 1,696 of record NW_021172407.1, read on the forward strand.
ACAAACCCAATACACTCCACAAAAATCGACATGCTTATAAGAGATATTTTCATCATGACTAGTGCAATCATCATTAGTACCATGGATATTCAAGGAGTTCATACTAACAACATTGCAATCATGCTCATCATTCAAAGATTTAGTGCCAAATATTTTAATACATTCTTCTTCTAACACTTTGGCACAATTTTCCTTTCCATCATACTCACGAAAGATATTAAAAAGATGAAGCGTATGATACAAACTCAATTCCATTTTTTTGTAGTTTTCTTTTATAAACTAAACTAGTGCTAAAACAAGAAACAAAAAGATTCGATTACAAGATCTAAAGATATACCTTCAAGCACTCACCTCCCCGGCAGCAGCGC
>NW_021172408.1:0-2417 GCF_002162155.2 Triticum dicoccoides
GGACTCTAAAAATAGCCTATACTTATGTATTTCGAAATTACATGGGCCTGGCCCAATAATAAGGTGACGCAGCACCTAAAATAGCCTCGGGACGAAATTTATGAAGTGGCATCTTGTATATTTCGTCCAAGGCTTCATGCACCCATTATGGTGGCTTCAAAGTCCTGAAATCATCACTTGTAACTCCGTTCTTGTTCCCCTTGCGCATGCCATCATCTCCATGCTTGTTCTTGCTCCAATGTTCATCCTTCTCCAAGCTAGGCCCTTCATTTGTAAGCAAAACAAATGTATCCAATTTAGGCAGCATCATATTCTCATGAACATTAGAATCATTACCAAGAAACGAAAGTACCTGGTAATTTAGTTGGCGTGCACGAGCTCTAGTAATTGGTCCAGTATGTATAGCAGCAGGGGCTGTGGGTGTAACAATTGTATTGATGTCCTCATCACCTCAACTATGATTATGGCAATAAACAGTGCGTAGCACATGATGGAAATTGGTGGATGGGATGGTGGACAGCGGATGGGATAATGATGCAGCGGCTGCGTGACTAATGTGACAATAAACAAGATATAAGTGAAGATCACAACGGCAGTAAAGATAATGAGGTGAAACAACAGCCAAGCAGGATATATCAACAACTTTGTCTCCAACTTTCCTCTGAAAAAGTTTGTGCCGATTTTTTTGTTTTTTTTCTTCTCTTTTTTTTCCTCACACTTTTTTTCTTTCTCTCCTTTTTTTTCTCTGACTTTTTTTTCTCCCTTTTTTTTCTCTCGTTTTTTTTCTCTCTTTTTTTCTCCCTCTTTCCAAAACAAACTAGATAAGATGCAGATTGGATCAAGTGAAGATGTGAACGATCTCAACTATTATTATGACAATGAATGATGGGTAGCACGTGGTGGAAATTGATGGATGGGTGGTGGACAGCGGAAGAGATAATGATGCAGCGGTGGCGTGACTAATGTGAACAGAACTCGAAACTCTAAACGAACTAGACACTAAGATGAAGAGGACATGACTACCTTGGATATGACCAAAAATATTGCATATATGCATATTTGTCAGGTGATTTCTATTGCAAACTATTCAATAATCTATTTATGTTATCCAGAACAAAAATACTTCACACACTTTTGTTTTTTGTCTAATTCCAGGTGTATGGGACATTTGTACAATCCACATATGAAGATAAGGAAGAAAGAGATGTTTATTTGCTGTCCAAAAAGTTCTCTCACGTCACTTTTGGCCCAAGAGAAGATAGAGTCCAAGTCTCTCACGTTCTGGATTCAGATTCGGACTGCACAGACATACCTGACTCAAAACGCACACAAGTTTTTCATACGCACTCCGAATTGGGTGATTCTTTTTTTGTTGGAAACTAGATTTCGTGCACTTTCCAACCCAATTGGAATCACCTTCAAATTCGTCCGGAGCGTTGAGTTGTGGACGAAACAATCTGATGCTGCAGCAGAATCCGAGTCAAACTACAAGTCCAAAGGTGTTACATCACCTCCACTTGGGCCCATTGGCCTTGTACGACCTAGATTTAGTTTTAGGCTGCCTTGGGACGTCCTCCCACCTCCTTGGCCGCCACCCCTTGCTCCTATATAAGTAGATCCATCTAGTAGCTTTTCCGGGGGATTTGTTTAGTTAAAAGTTAGCCATTGCAACTTCGTGTACTTCGTTTGTGTCCAACGACCAGACCAAGACCCCTTACGGATCCCCACCATTATCAATACCTCATATTTATTTGCAATATTCAGATTGCTTTATCATATTCTTGCTCGTTCTTCGATTGCTTGCAGGAATAGACCTTCGTGGTCAGGCTGATCGTGCTTCCGGCATCATCAGTAACCTCAAGAGATTGGTTTAGCGATTGCTAAGGCGCAACGTCGTGCACGTTTGTAGTCGGATCGTCAAAGTCGTCTCCACCAAATCGATAGTTATCATCTCATCGAAAGATCGGGACACCCTCGCCTCTATCAAGTGGTATCAGTTTTCAGGTTGCTCGGTGAGAATTTCCAGTTTTCCTAGATTAGATTTATTTTCTTACCTATTGTCCAAGAAAAAGCCACAAAAAAGAGTTAGAACTATTCATCCTTGGTCCAAGCCAGTCTGAGCCTTTGCAATTTTCTTTTCATTGCTTGCATAGTTGAATTATCGGTTGCATCGTCGTGTCGAGTTGCTGGTCTTAGTGTCTAGTTCCTTTAGAGTTTCGAGTTCTGTTCACATTAGTCACGCCACCGCTGCATCATTATCTCTTCCGCTGTCCATCACCCATCCATCAATTTCCACCCCGTGCTACCCATCATTCATTGTCATAATAATAGTTGAGATTGTTCACATCTTCACTTGATCCAATCTGCATCTTATCTAGTTTGTTTTGGAAAGAGGGAGAAAAAAAGAGAGAGAAAAA
>NW_021172409.1:0-1350 GCF_002162155.2 Triticum dicoccoides
CTAGATTATTGACTCTAGTGCAAGTGGGAGACTGAAGGAAATATGCCCTAGAGGCAATAATAAAGTTATTATTTATTTCCTTATAATCATGATAAATGTTTATTATTCATGCTAGAATTGTATTAACCGGAAACATAATACATGTGTGAATACATAGACAAACAAAGTGTTACTAGTATGCCTCTACTTGACTAGCTCGTTAATCAAAGATGGTTATGTTTCCTGACCATGAACAATGAGTTGTTATTTGAGTAACGAGATCACATCATTAGTTGAATGATCTGATTGACATGACCCATTCCATTAGCTTAGCACCTGATCGTTTAGTATGTTGCTATTGCTTTCTTCATGACTTATACATGTTCCTATAACTATGAGATTATGCAACTCCCATTTGCCGGAGGAACACCTTGGGTGCTACCAAACGTCACAACGTAACTGGGTGATTATAAAGGAGCATTACAGGTGTCTCCAAAAGTAGATGTTGGGTTGGCGTATTTCGAGATTAGGATTTGTCACTCCGATTGTCGGAGAGGTATCTCTGGGCCCTCTCGGTAATACACATCACATAAGCCTTGCAAGCATTACAACTAATATGTTAGTTGTGAGATGATGTATTACGGAACGAGTAAAGAGACTTGCCGGTAACGAGATTGAACTAGGTATTGGATACCGACGATCGAATCTCGGGCAAGTAACATACCGATGACAAAGGGAACAACGTATGTCGTTATGCGGTCTGACCGATAAAGATCTTCGTAGAATATGTAGGAGCCAATATGGGCATCCAGGTCCCGCTATTGGTTATTGACCGGAGACGTGTCTCAGTCATGTCTACATTGTTCTCGAACCCGTAGGGTCCGCACGCTTAAGGTTACGATGACAGTTATATTATGAATTTACATGTTTTGATGTACCGAAGGAGTTCGGAGTCCCGGATGAGATCGGGGACATGACGAGGAGTCTCGAAATGGTCGAGACGTAAAGATTCATATATTGGATGATATGGTTAGGCCAAGGGGTCAAGCCCATGAGGCTTTAGGTCGGTGCAAAAGGAGTTTTGCGGAGTCCAGGGGGCCAAACGCCGGAGACCCTGGCGTCTGGCCCTGGGCCAGACGCCGAGGCCCATGGCGTCTGGGCCAGACGCCAAGGATTGTGGCGTTTGGTCCTGGAGTCCGAGTGGGACTCTTGCCTTTCGGGAAAAACCGACTTTGAGGAGGTTTTTGCTCCAAGTTTCGACCCCGGGGCTCAACATATAAATAGAGGGGCAGGGCTAGCACCAAAGACACAACAATTGATCCCTTGGATCTCTTAGCCGTGTGCGGTGCCCCCCTCCACCATAGTCCACCT
>NW_021172410.1:0-699 GCF_002162155.2 Triticum dicoccoides
CGTCAGGGTTCACTCCCCTCGATCCGATCTGGATCGGGGAGGAGGGGGAGAGCGAGTGGGGGGGGCGAGTGGGGCGACGGGGTGGGATTAGGGTTTCGGGGGGTGTGGGGTTATGGGGAATGGGGGCGGCCGGCTGGGCCTTTGCCCAGTTGGGCCGGTTGGGGGGGGGCCTGGCCGGCTGGGCCGTCTGGCCCAGTGGGGGGGTGGCCTTCTCTCCTTTATCTTTTTTTGTCTTTTGTTTTCCTGTTTTATCTTTTGTATTTTCTTTCTTTTATTTATTTTCTGTTCTGTTTTATTTTTCTTATATAATAGTTTATAGTTTTACAAAAGGTGAAACCCATAGCTAAAATAGAGTTACAATTATAACTACTGCCACGAAAGGTTTTATCCCTGAACAAAATAGTTTAGTATTTTATAAAACCCAAAATGCATTTATTTAATTGTTTTACCTACTGTTTTAATCATTTTAGGGTATTAAAACATTTTATAAAAGTGGGGTTTCTTCACCACAATTAACTTTGCATTATTTGGCACAACTCGAATATTTTAGTTTTAAAGTTTGAAAACTTTTACCGTTTGATTTGATTTTGAATTTGAATTTAAATCAGTTTCGAACTAACGCGAGATTAGCAACAGTAATTGTGCTGACGTGGCATCATTAACAGTGGTTTACTGTAGCTTAAGTATCCGGGCGTCACA
>NW_021172411.1:0-916 GCF_002162155.2 Triticum dicoccoides
CGACGGCGAGGCAGGGCGCGCTCGGGGGTGGGGCAGGGGCAACGGCGGCGACGGCGAGGGGAGCACAGGGGCAACCTGGCGGCAACGTCGGGGCAGGATCGAAGAAATTGAACCAAAATTTTCACAAGTGTGGCTTATATAGGCGGAGCATTGGTCCCGGTTGGTGGCACAAACCGGGACTAATGCCCCCTTTAGTCCCGGTTGGTGCCACGAACCGGGACCAAAGGCCAATTTTCAGCAGCCCAAAGGGCGGGAAGCGGCGGCCTTTGGTCCCGGTTGGTGGAACCAACCGAGACTAAAGGGGGGCATTGGTCACGGTTGGTGCCACGAACCGGGACCAATGCCCCCTTTAGTCCCGGTTGGTGCCACCAACCGGGACCAATGGCCTTTGCTGCCCCGAGCCCAAAAGTTTAGTCCCACATCGCTAGCTGAAGGGCGCCGGCACTGGTTTATAAGCGCTGGTGTTCCTACCCATTCGAGCTCCTCTCTAATGCAGGCTTTCGGGCCTAAACTTGCTACTGCCTGTGGGCCAATTGGGCCTTCTGCGGCCCTGAATCCTGGCCCATGTAGGGTTTCTAGTCGTATTCAGGCCGTGGAGGCCCAGTAGGAGGCATTTTTTTTGGTTTTTTCTTTTTTATTTCTATATTTTTTGTTTTTTTTTATTTTTTTTCTACTTAAAACTAAATACTTACAGTTTTTCAGTGATTTCTTTTTGCTTTTAGGTCACAAAAATTATAAACTTTCTGTTAGTGCCATTAGTTTTAAATTTTAAATAGTTTAAATTTGAATTTTTAAAAATTTGTGTGAATCACTAGTTTATGAATAACTTTACTATAAAAATAGAATTTTTTTTCTATTTATTTTTTATTTCTACTTACAACTAAATACTTACAGTTTTTTAGTGATTTCTTTTTGC
>NW_021172412.1:0-1022 GCF_002162155.2 Triticum dicoccoides
GCGCTTAGGTTTAGACCGGCGTGCTGGCCTCTCTGTTTTGCCTAGGTGGGGCTGCGACGTGTTGATCTTTCGCGGCCGGGCATGACCCAGGAAAGTGTGTCCGGCCAAATGGGATCAAGCGTGTTGGGTTATGTGGTGCACCCCTGCAGGGAAGTTAATCTATTCGAATAGCCGTGATCTTCGGTAACAGGACGACTTGGAGTTGTACCTTGACCTTATGACAACTAGAACCGGATACTTAATAAAACACACCCTTCCAAGTGCCAGATACAACCGGTGGTCGCTCTACCTCAGGGATATGAGGAGGGGATCGCCGGGTAGGATTATGCTATGAGATGCTATTTGGAGATGCTACTTGGAGATGCTACTTGGAGGACTTCAATCTACTCTCTTCTACTTGATGCAAGACGGTGGCTGCGAGAAGCGTAGTCTTCGACAGGATTAGTTATCCCCCTCTTATTCTGGCGTTCTGCAGTTCAGTCCACTGATATGGCCTCCTTACACATATACCCATGCATATGTAGTGTAGTTCCTTGCTTGCGAGTACTTTGGATGAGTACTCACGGTTGCTTTCTCCCCCTTTTTCCCCTTTCCTTTCTTTCTGGTTGTCGCAACCAGATGCTGGAGCCCTGGAGCCAGACGCCACCGTCGATGACGACCCCTACTACACCGGAGGCGCCTACTACTACGTGCAGCCCGCTGACGACGACCTGGAGTAGTTTAGGAGGATCCCAGGCAGGAGGCCTGCGCCTCTTTCGATCTGTATCCCAGTTTGTGCTAGCCTTCTTAAGGCAAACTTGTTTAACTTATGTCTGTACTCAGATATTGTTGCTTCCGCTGACTCGTCTATGATCGAGCACTTGTATTCGAGCCCTCGAGGCCCCTGGCTTGTATTATGATGCTTGTATGACTTATTTATGTTTTAGAGTTGTGTTGTGATATCTTCCCGTGAGTCCCTGATCTTGATCGTACACATTTGCGTGCATGATTAGTGTACGATTAAATCGGGGGCGTCACAAAGG
>NW_021172413.1:0-1681 GCF_002162155.2 Triticum dicoccoides
AATGAATGATTGCCTATCCGCTTGAAACTTCTTATTACACCGTCTTACTTTGCTCTCGATGTGTGTCATTTGTTCAACTCGAGAGATACTCATATGTTCATTCTTGGGATACCCCCAGATGAATTTCCCTTATAACATCCTATCATTGTAGAGCTGCCCCGTACCTATTCGTAAGTACGATGGAGTTCCCCGAAGAAAGGACGACAACTTCATCATGATGCTTTGGAATAAAGAATTGAAGACATCAACGAAAGGGATTAACTTCTTCGAGAAGATCCATTAGAATAACCAGAACTTCCCCCTTACTCCCCTCTTAAATCTCGGGACGAGATTTCTTGTAGTGGAGGAGAATTGTGACGCCCGGGTAATTAAGCTACAGTAATCCCCGCTAATGATGCCACGTCACCTCGGTTACTGTGGATAAACTCGCGTTAGTTCGAAACCGATTCAAATTCAAAGTCAAAATCAAGCACACAATAAAAGTTTTCAAATATCAAAACTAAAATGTTCATCGTGTGGCAAATAATCCCTAACTAGTTTTGGTGGTCGAACCAACCTTTTACAAAGTGTTTAAATGCCCTAAACTATTTAAAAACAGTGGCTAAAATAATAATTTAATTGCTTTTGAAAAATAAAAAAAAAATTAATTAAACTAGTTTATTTTGGGTCCAACTAGGTTTGGCAGTGGCCTATTTTGATGATACTAATTTAGGTGCTAACTTGGTATTTTAAAGAAATTAAAATAATTAGGAGCTAAAAGAAAACAAAACAAACAAACAAAAAAAAAAGGGCCTCGTGGCCAACTGGACCTCGGCCCAGCCAGGACCCAGCTGGTCCCAGCGCCCGAATGGGCCGGCCCACCCCGCGCCCTAGCCTACTAATCCCACCCCGACCTAACCCTATCCCACGACCCCCCACTCTCCCCCGCACGTCTCTCCCTCTCCCTCCCAGCGCCGCCACACACCCAGCGCCCCAGCGCTCGGCGCCCCCATCCCATCGCCCCGTCGGCCTCATCCCGACCCCGCCGCCTCTTCCCGGCGACCGCGCCGCCCCACTCCTCGACGCCGGCGCCTCGCCTCGTTACCGACCCTGAAGCCGCCGGATCGAGCCGCGCCCCGCCGCCTGGACACCGCCGCCCCAAGTCGCCGCCACCCGCCGCCGGCGACCTCGACACCGCCGCCCGTCGCTCGCTACCTCGTCTCCCCGAGCCCACTGCCGCCCCCTACGCTCCGCTGTGAGCCCCTCACCGATTCCCCTCGTCCCCTTCGTCCCCGTCGTCGTAGGTGGTCGCACGCGGCGTTGGCCACCATGGCTGCGCTCCGGCAGTCCCCCATCCGCGCGTTGGCCTCGCCTTCCCCGGCTGCGGCCACTAGCCTCCCCGTCGCGATCCCGCCTACGCCTGCACCTGCCCCTGTACGCCTAGCCGCTGCTGCTCGCCGATCCGCACGCTGCCCTGCTCGCCGCTCGCGGCCACCACCGCCACCGCCACTGCCGCGCCGCCTCTGGTCTCGCCCCTCGCTCGCCGGCCTCATCGGCGCGGCCAGTGCCTCCCCTGGCCACACCATGGCCATAGTTGGCCCCTGTGTGTGTGTGTCACAGCCAGGGCGTGGCCTTGTGCCACTGACCACAGGGGCCCACCCCCTGTTTAGAACGAAATTGATAATAAATAAAATTAATCAAT
>NW_021172414.1:0-1039 GCF_002162155.2 Triticum dicoccoides
CGATTCTGGTCCGTCTCTTGGACTATTACTCACCATTTTCGTGTCCCAAAGTAATTTCCACGATTGACGATCCTCAGGGTGCTTTTACGTGTCCATCGTCAACACTCACAGTATTGGCCAATTTTGACCCGTTTCATGGACTATTACTCACCGTTTTGGGGTCCCAAAACGATTTCCATAGTTGTTGAACCCCAAGGTGCGCTTACATGTCGATCATCAACACTCTTAGTTTTGGCCGATTCTGGCCTGTTTCGTGGACACTCACTGTTTTGGGGTCCCGGGGACAATTCCATGATTAACGAACCCTGGGATGCGCTTACGTGTCGATCATCAACACTTGCGGTTTTTGTCGATTCTGACATGTTTCGTGGACTATTACTCACCGTTTGGGGGTCCCAAAGCGATTTCCATGATTGTCGAACCCCAAGGTGCGCTTACGTGTCGGTCATCCACACGCGGTTTTTGTCCATGCTGACCCGTTTCATGGACTACTACTCAGTTTTGGGGTCCCGAAGCGATTTCCATGGTTGTCGAACCCTGGGGTGCGTTTACTTGTTAGTCATCAACACTCACATTTTTTGCCAATTCTGGTCCGTTTCCTGGACTACTACTAACCGTTTTTGGGTCCCGAAGTGATTTCCACGACTAACGAACCCCGGGGTGCGTTTACGTGTCGGTCATCAACACTCGTAGTTTTGGCTGATTCTGGCCCGTTTCATGGACTATTACTCACTGTTTTGGGGTCCCGGAGTGAGTTTCACGATTGACGAACCACGGGGTGCGTTTACGTGTCGGTCATCAACACTCGCTATTTTTGTTGATTCATACCCGTTTCATGGACTATTACTCAATTTTGGGGTCCCGAAGCGATTTCCATGGTTGTCGAACCCCGTCGTGTCAACACTCTTAGTTTTGGCTGATTCTTGACCGTTTCATGGACTATTACTCACCGTTTCGGGGTCCCAAAGTGATTTCCATGGTTGTCGAACCGCAAGTTGCGCTTACGTGTCCGTCATCAACACTCGCGGTTTTTCTCAAT
>NW_021172415.1:0-2082 GCF_002162155.2 Triticum dicoccoides
TGATTTGTGTACTTCAGTAAATTTTTGTAAGAGAATTTCGCTTCAAATGCACCCAATGCTTGTGCAACAAAATTAATAAGACCAATCTATTTCACGTCAGACTAAAAGTCGATAGTTGGTCGTCAACCGATTTTTATTATCGTACAGCCGTATAATTAGTAATCAGTCACTTTCACTTTTTGTAGAATTTTCTGAATACAGATTTGTATCTTAATTTCGTTACTTCTCCAACTTCGGTTGCAACGATGAACATATATTTTAATGGTGTACAAATAGATATACCTAAGTTTATGCATGTAGTTTTTTTTCAAATATGGCCTAAAAATAATATGTCTCAATGAAAATCTCAGTGCTAAAAATTACAACGGGGGCTTGACAAGGCGCCGACGTCTAGTCTCTACCTAGGCACCACACACTCTTCTTACACAATGTTTTCTTTCTGCTTTCGTCCTGCTAATTACCATCACGCCTCCATCACAGTCATAATTTTTGCTATGGAGGAGCAGTCAGGCCAAGGAGAACGGCGAGGCTTCTAGGATAGGGACGTAGCTGTCAGAAACCGCTTCCTGAGACTTTCTTTTACAATTTGGCCGTTCCATGGATATTGCTAAGTTGCCCATGCCTCCTACTCTTATGCATGCATAGAAGGTATAGAAAGATGCATCCAAGTAGGAAAATGCACTCCTATAGGACTTCAACATCTCTTACCAGCACTATATGAAGACTGGAAAGTCGATGTAGGTTAGGTTTTTAACTGCTTGTACCCGTTGGCCGCATTTATGCTCCCAGCGGTATTACTATACACACCAACATTGTGGCATATTTATTTGGTCCATGCTTGCACGGTTGTTGCCGACGATTTGAGGAGCTCGACGTGCCGACAAGAACAACGTCGCCGTGACTAGAAACTTTGGGAAGAATTCAGCAGTCGATAGCATTGGTATTTTATCGGGCGGTAAATCCTGGCCAGTATGGCACGACTGCGACTGCATGTATCACTGGTAAATTTAAAATAAGGTTCCACGTGCATGAACTATACCCAGATCTTTTTGGCAAAATTTTGAAGAGAAAAGTATAGATTCAGCTATTGATTGATGTAAGTAACCACATCTTCACTGTACACAAGCTATTGTGGTCATTCCGTTGGCCTGTGTACAGACCCTTCGTGTTAGTAATTTCTAGTCTATTTGCATCTTACATTATTCGTACATAATCGATTATGCATTAAAAAATACATGACAAGTTAACGAGAGAAAAGATACACCTCTGTTAATGCCCTTGGTGTCGATGGCGAAGCTTGTGAACGTGAACCCGAAGAAGCACGGGCTGATGTTTCGGGGGGCGCATGACCGGATCACATCATATCTAGAGGTCCATGAGTGCCATGCACCAATCCGTGAGGACCGTCGGTGGAGGAGTCCGGAACTGGTCGGCTGCCAGATCGAGGACGAGCGGCTGCTGGAAGATTGGCAAGTTGAACACGAGAATACCACTAGGGTCGCCGCGCTACCATGTTTTGCCGGTCGGTATCTCCCCACACAGGCTGACCTGCAGCTCTTGTAGCACGCGTGAAGGAAACCCCACCTCCTTCAGATATGGGCCCGCCACCACCGTGGTAGAGGCCAGTGGCAGCGGAAGAAAATCTTATACGACCTGATCGTACGTTTCATCTCAGGATACCCCATCGACCAGCTGACGCGTGGATTTACGAATCCCAAAGCGGTGGAAGGGGAGGCCGCAGACGATGTCTGTTGGCGGCGGTGTGGAGTTTTTGCTCCTCGCCTCGCTCGTCCAGGAGCTATCAGTCTCATGCAGATTGGTCTGTTGTAATGAACGCATCTTGCCCCTTATTTCAAGGGAAACATTTCTATCCAGTGCGCCGGTTGAACCGTTGCACCGGACGCGCGTGACGCGTTGGATCGAAGAAAATGTGTATCCGCGTTGCGCCCTCTCTCATATCCCCTTCTTTTTTCTTCTCACTCCCTGGCAAACCAACACCGCCCCGTGAGCTCGCGCAGCCGCGCACCCTTACCCCGCGCCCCACCTTTGACCTACAGCCCCTCTCCCGCCTCCCCCTTTTGC
>NW_021172416.1:0-2019 GCF_002162155.2 Triticum dicoccoides
CGGAGAGTTTGCCAACCAAGCCTCCGCCAGCCAAGCTCCAACGCCTGGTCCGGAGAGGGAGGCGAGCGCAAGGCGCGAGCCGGATGCTCCTCCAACGGAGGACGCCGACAGGTTGTCCGCCACTAGGTCTGAGGTGGAGAGCGCCATGAATCACAGGCGCCGTCGGACAGTTCTTCGTGACGCGTGTTTCTCCCCAGAGGCGTTGAATGCCTTTAATGCGGGAGACGCGCACCTCCGTGTTGCTCAAGATGGTTTAACCAGAGCCACGGAGCAGTATGTAAAAGACATACGGGTGAGGAATTTTAATAGTTATATATGCCAGTAGCCCCCGAGACTTAAAATAGTTAAACTAACTGATTTAAGGATCATTTGTTATGTAGGATCTAACAGAGAAGAATACCCACCTGCCCCAGGAGCTTCAAGAATGCAAGGCCCAACTTGAGGCCGCACTAGCCGCTGCCGGGGGAGCCACAGAGACCCCCTCTGGTAATTCATATTTCGAAAAGAGAAATAGTTTATGAAGTGCGGCGTGTGTATAGTCTTACAATAATATTGCAGAGGGTGCCGGACTAGATCCGGACAAGCAACATCTGCTGCGCCAGCTGAAGGCCGGCGAGAAGGTGCTTATGAGGGTGCAGCAGGAGAGGAACAAACTCCAAGATGCCAACACCCAGCTGGGCGAAGAACTAAAAGATGTTCGGGTCCAGCTGTCTAACTCCGTAAAGGAGAATCGGCGGCTTCGTCGCGGCATTTATAGTAAGTGCTTGAGCAAACTCTTTTGAAAAGAAGAGTTCGGCGAGGAAGTCGATTGACAGAAATGTGTCTGTAGGTGTGCTCACGGGTCGTCTGGCGGAGGAGATGCCTGGTTCCACGGGAGACCCTCTTCCCGAGCTGCTGCAACTGCACGAACGTGTTCGACAGGCGATGAGCGGCATCGTTCAGGCCTTATGGCCTTCCGTCTCCCTACCTAAGGGTCTTGGAGGGCTTGCTAAGAAGCTTCAAGGAGTACGGCGGCGTCTCCGTCTGTGGAAGATATCAACCTGCCGTCAAGGCGCCAGGGAGGCCTGGGCCATGGTGAGGACACGGTACCCGAAGGCTGATCCAAACCACATGGCCGAGGTCGGACCTGCGGGGCCCGATGGGAAGGAGATCCCTGTGAGCCTGATGTACGGCCAAGTAGAGTTCGCTGTGAAATATTCCTAACAGGACTGTAAATTAGACAGCATGTTAGATGGGATTGAAGAGGAGTACAATCAGTCAGTTTGACGATGTAATTTAAAATAACATGTAAAATGCCTTCTAGCCGGATTGTAGATCGTTTGTCTTTGCGGACCTTTTCGCTTCAACCTCGGGACCCAACAGTACGGAGTGTGTCCGAATACCCTTACGGTTATAAAAAAATCGGGGCATGCATGGAGACAAGGCGTAGGGGTCATAAGTGCATTATCAGATAAGTGCCAAACTAGCTATGTTATATTACATGGTTAGTAAGAAACATCTTCCAGGGAGAATAGTTCCGTTAGGGGTTCCTCTCCCTGGGAGGCATGCCCTAAAGTGCATGACCGGACTGCGAAAAGAGCAGAAAAAGCATCTGGGGGCAGATAAATAAATAAGTAATAAATCATCTTTCAGGTCACCGACCGAATATTCCCTTAAGAACGCTAGCCTTCGGCTTCACCAAATCTGAGGTACACATCCGGCTGACCCGGCAGTAACAATCACAGAGGTGCTCCCTTTACCTCCTAGCCAAACAAACGGGAACGTAGGGGTAAGCACAGGAGCCAGGCAACCCGGCTTGGCCAAAACTTAAGTCATATCGATGCATATAATGGTGAGTAAAGTACATGTGGAAGTATGACACATGTGTTGGGCATGAAGCCCATATAAATAAGCTTCTGTTAAAGAAGCCCCCAGGTATAACGAGTGCGAGTAGCACATCGAGTGAGTGCGAACAAAGCGCAGATCAGCCCTCAAGAGGCTTGTACTGAAAGAGGGAGGAAAAAGGAGGGAAAACAAAGA
>NW_021172417.1:0-3710 GCF_002162155.2 Triticum dicoccoides
TTTTGAAAATAATGCACCCCATCCATGAGCATTGAACAGGACCAAGGCAAAATTAAGCATGCCAAAAACAGAGGCAGATATCTGTATTAATGTTGCATTCTTGTAATATTTTGCTGATTTTGATATAAAACAATTAAGTTGCATCTAGTTACATACAAATTTGAGGAACTGATCTTAGTCAATGTATATGTGTTAATCCATTACCGGTCTTGTATATTAATATATGATTTTAGTCTTTGCCTATATTCATTTCACACCTAGAAATAATGTACATGCTCCCTTTAACAGAAAGGAACACTAAATGTAAATTAGCGATCCCATTTTTCGCTCCCTTTCACATTTAGTGGTGGCGTAATATTCTGGCGCTATAGATTAAAGGTTATTCCCTCGACTATACAATTCTATGGCCCACATCATTGCACAGAAACAGATTTGCTATTTCTTGACCAACTTATTTCTCAAGTCATACACGACAAGATTTAGCCGTTTTTCTTGCGTTTCGTGTTTTTGTGTTTGCCATGTATTCAGTTTATCACTATATCCTCTCTTAACTATGTGGCAAAAATCCAACAACACACACATGGACCAAGCTAGGTTGCGCTGTCGCGTCAACTGTGTTTTATTAAATATCTCTTAACTGGGGCAACAGAATGATACTTTGTTAAAACTGTAAATTCTCGCACTGTCTTTCTTAAATGTGACTCACTTGCTTTCTTTCTGAAAAAATAGGAGTGCATGATCCAATCGCATCTAACCTTTGCACCTGTGAAGTGGATAATTTTAAATCAGTACTCCAACTTTATTTGTTTTTAAGTTTTATCCATTACTTAGTTTCTTGAGCCCACAAAACATATAACTCCCCTTTTCTTTTACGCAAAATAGGATGTAATTACCAATTTGTTGGTGGTGACATATGAAAGGCAACGCACAAAAGGAAGGGTATGAGGACTCATTTCCATCTGTGAAATTGTTGATGCATCATATTGGGTGTACATGAGATTTTCTTTTACGAGACGGGTTGTTGGTCTATGCATGTGTACGTGGGATTATATTTTAGGGCCACCCCTTTTATTGGTTCGCGTAGTTCTACATGTATTTTTTCCTTTTCAAGGCAGTGCACACATTATAAATTGTTAGCTATATATGATTTTAAATAAGAACAGGTTCACTAAACAAATGATTAGATGTTTAACGCAACAACCTTTAAGCACTAGAACAGCGTCTAGGTTTCGTAATTGTGATGTATGTTATGTAGATGTTTCAATGATCAGATGTTTCCTGTGATCAGATCCATTCGCGATTGTGATGTCTCATAAATTGAACGGCTGTAGTTTTAAACAAGAGTGGGTACATTACAATCGTTCAATCTATGACACATTACAATAATTTCTCCGGCGCAGCAGACCAACTGGTGCCGTGCTCCAGACGTTCTCACTCACTCAGAAAGCTCAGTGTACACTAGAGAGGGGCGGCTGCTAGTAGTCTAGTATTGCCCTAGTAGTCTAGTATTGCTCAGTTCTCAACATCAGTATTAGTCAATGTACTTGGTGGCGCTCTGGATCTTGCTAATCCACTTAAAAGATGACATTGCTGTCACCCCCAGCGCGAGCTGAGGAGATTGATGCTAACCCCGATGATGTAGAATGTGTACTGGTCCTCTCCAGCCTATCTCATGGTTCATGATCATGCGCGACATTTTGTTGGTCATATTAACTTTACCAGCCAGGAAACGCGAGGAACAATAAAGTAAACAACTTGCAAATTAGTTCGGGCATGTACTTGCAAAATGGCTCTATCAGTGCGAGAGACGAACCATGTGATCCTTGAGACCTAGGATAACATCGTTGATTTTTTTTCTTTTTTTTCTTTTTTGCGATTGGTGCCGGATTCCTGTTCCCAATTAGTTCAGGAAATTAAGTAGAATGTCACTTAGGCAATCAATGGTATCGGCAGTGATGGGGTACAATCAGTGCGAGAGTTGCATGGGCTCTAGCTAGGATTTCTTCGCCGAATTGCATGTGAAGAGGAATACATACTCATTGTTTAAATAGCGGGCTATTGCCATTTACTGGTTGTTGGGCCAGAAGCTAACGAAAAAGCTATAGCGGAGCTGTTGCGAAGCGAAACCAATTTAGCGTTTTCCATAAATCATGAAAATTTGAAAATAATTGTTGGCATTGCCTCCTCGCCGCACCTCACTTCTTCCTCACATGCTCTATCTTCTCTCTCTCTCTCTCTCTCTCTCTCTCTCTCTCTCCCTCTCTCTCTCTCTCTCTCACACACACACACACACACACACACACACACACACACACACACATGCACCAAGGAAGAGGATCACAATGGCTTTGCCAAAAAGATTTCCCTGGTGACCATACCGTGGCTACATCTTTTCTCAGCCCTCACCGGCCAAACAACCCGCTGAAGCTAACAACCAAGGCATGCACCAACAACTCACTAGCCAACTACATGCACGACTAGAGGGCCACCCCTGCAGCTGACTCACTAACTAACGAATACGTGCAGCTAAGGACTGGCTATAACTCACACGACATGTACACATGCATGTGTACAACTAATGTCAAGACTAATTCTAACAAAAATAAGTATACAATAAGGCATCATATATGATATAATGCATATACTTAACATATACATATGTTCGTATATCAAAACCCGAGCAACAATCAGGCGTTCTATTTAAATAACCAAGCTTTGCATCAATGCGTCAGAAACTAGAACAAAAAATAATGCAGAAGGTTGGTTTTGTATAGCGGCTTAGCGGGCAAACGACTCCAGATTTGACGCTATAGTGGGAAATCGGGGCTATTAGCGTCATTTTAAATTCAGCGTTAAAGGTGCATAGCTTTAGCTTGAGAGATCTCAAAGGTTTGACACTCAATATAGTCCACGATATATCTATATCCTAAGGTATACTCTCTAATTAGTCTGCCTGGTCCGGTGTTTCGAGTTAGTACTATCTTAGCTCGTAGAGCACCGCTTCCCATTTATATTTAAATAGCTCTCACTAACGAGCATGCATCTTCATGAACTGGCTGACAGATGGTCACTGATCGCCAGTCACCTGCCAGGGCGGACTGACAACGAGATCAAGAATTACTGGAACGCTCATCTTAGCAGGCAGATCCACAGCTTCCGGCGCATGTACACCGCTGGCAAGGAAACCACCATAACCATCGACATGAACAAGCTTTCCACCGCTTCCAAGCGCCGAGGCGGCCGGGCACCAAGGAGCAGCACGAAGAAGCAGCCGGTGCTTGAGCCCACCAAGTCAATGGAATGCTCTAGGCCGGTCGGTGACATGTCATCATCAACATCAAGCCTACCTCAGGGAAACTCGGAAACTATGTTAGACCAGAACCAGCCGATCACCATCATCACTAATGATACAGCCTGTAGTGAGGAACCCATGATCATGGACCCCATAGATCTGAATGGTGGTGTCCTGGAGCCCAACTACGCGAACAACTCAATGGATCAGATTGGGATTTTGCAGGAGTGTGGGGAGATTGAGGCCCTGTTATCAAGCATCGACGACATGCCAGCTAGTGTGCTGACTGGCATCGAGCACAGAGGCAACTCACCTCGGGTTGAGGATCTCCTGGGCATGGACTGGGAGGGTTTTGCGTCTCACCTATGCGACGAACCAGCCCAGAATGATCTCCTCCAGACCGTGAAGCCGCAGGCAA
>NW_021172418.1:0-1052 GCF_002162155.2 Triticum dicoccoides
GATTTCATGGCTTCTAGCCACTTTGCGGAATCTGGGCTCACCATCGCTTCTTCATAGTTCGTAGGTTCATCATGATCTAGTAGCATGACCTCCAGAACAGGATTACCGTACCACTCTGGTGCGGATCTTACTCTGGTTGATCTACGAAGTTCAGTAGTATCTTGATCTGAAGTTTCATGATCATTATCATTGGCTTCCTCACTAACTGGTGTAGGTGTCACTGAAACAGTTTTCTGTGATGAACTACTTTCCAGTAAGGGAGCAGGTACAGTTACCTCGTCAAGTTCTACTTTCCTCCCACTCACTTCTTTCGAGAGAAACTCCTTCTCTAGAAATGATCCATTCTTAGCAACGAATGTTTTGCCTTCGGATCTGTGATAGAAGGTGTACCCAACAGTTTCCTTTGGGTATCCTATGAAGACACATTTCTCCGATTTGGGTTCGAGCTTATCAGGTTGAAGTTTTTTTTACATAAGCATCGCAGCCCCAAACTTTAAGAAACGACAACTTTGGTTTCTTGCCAAACCACAGTTCATAAGGCGTCGTCTCAACGGATTTTGATGGTGCCCTATTTAATGTGAATGCGGCCGTCTCTAAAGCATATCCCCAAAATGATAGCGGTAAATCAGTAAGAGACATCATAGATCGCACCATATCTAGTAAAGTACGATTACGACGTTCGGACACACCATTACGCTGTGGTGTTCCGGGTGGCGTGAGTTGCGAAACTATTCCACAGTTTTTCAAATGTACACCAAACTCGTAACTCAAATATTCTCCTCCACGATCAGATCGTAGAAATTTTATTTTCTTGTTACGATGATTTTCAACTTCACTCTGAAATTCTTTGAACTTTTCAAATGTTTCAGACTTATGTTTTATTAAGTAAATATACCCATATCTGCTTAAATCATCTGTGAAGGTGAGAAAATAACGATATCCGCCACGAGCCTCAATATTCATCGGGCCACATACATCGGTATGTATGATTTCCAACAAATCTGTTGCTCTCTCCATAGTACCGGAGAACGGTGTTTTAGTCATCTTGCCCA
>NW_021172419.1:0-1406 GCF_002162155.2 Triticum dicoccoides
CCGCCGTGAAACGGTCCAGACCTGCCAAGCTGCCATGGAGCCATCCACGGCCGGAGCAGCAGCCACACCGGACCACTACCCAACTCGCGCCGCCCGCCGAGCTCCAAGCATCGGAGCCGCCGGACACGCACCTCCCGCTTCCGGC
This sequence comes from Triticum dicoccoides, assembly GCF_002162155.2. Taxonomy (NCBI): domain Eukaryota; kingdom Viridiplantae; phylum Streptophyta; class Magnoliopsida; order Poales; family Poaceae; genus Triticum; species Triticum dicoccoides. Next base: position 146 of record NW_021172419.1, read on the forward strand.
GAGCCACTCGCATCCACCCGAACACGCCGGACCGAGCCACCACGAGCTAGCACGCCGAAGCACCACCACGTCGGAGCCTCCACCACGTCGGAGCGCTGTAGAGGCGGCCAACCCGCGCCGCCCACGGCCCTCGCCGCAAGGTGCGGTAGCGGAAGATCTGGCCGGGGCCATCCGCCACCACTGGGCCCCCGCACGCGCCTCCATCCAGGCCGCCGTCTGTAGCACGACGAGCACGCCGACGACCTCCAGCCACGCCACCCCGCCGCCACGGCCCGCGCCGCCCACGTGCAGCCCGCCGGAGGGACCCGATCCCGATCTGGATCAAGAGGCCGAGCCCCGCCGTCCACGCGCAGGCACGCCCCACCTAGCCCGCGCAGCCACCGCCGCCAGCACGCCAGCCAACGCCGCCGGCGCGCCTCGCCGCTGCCCCGCCCCACGCCGAGCACGGCGCTCCCGCCGACCACCGCGTCCCGTGCCGCGCGCCGCCAAGCCAGGAGGGAAGAGAGCCCCGCCGCCGCCGACGCGGACCAGGCTTTGCCCGGCCGCGCCCTCCGGCGGCGGCGAGGGGAAGGAGAGGTAGGGGAGGGCTAGGGCCGGCGGCGCCTAGGGCTTCGCCCAGCCGCTCGCGGGAGCGGACGGGACGAAGGGTTTCACTCTCGCGGGAGCGGACGTGAGTCTGGCTTTACCCAAAACATACATTTCTGTGCTCTTGCTGCTGAATCATGTGTAAATGTTTTGAGCATCTCAAGATTTCTTTTGGGATATGCTGCGCACTTCTAATGGTTTCTTCTTCTTGTCAAGAACGGTTGTTTAAAACTATAAACGGTGGTTTTCTACACCTCAGGACACTACACCTCGATGCACCCCTGGCCGAAAACATAACAAAAAAAAATCTGAAACTTCGCGGCATTGATTATGAACAAATGTTTTAGGTACTTGTAAAGTTTGATAGCCAAATGACATTCGAGAAGCTCTGTACAATTTCTTTTTACAAAATCGGCTCAAAACAGTGTGCATACATTTGAGCACCATTCGTTTCTTTGTACGGAGCTCCTTGGCGACCAAACTTTGCAAGCACCTATAACATTTGTTCATAATCAATGCCACGACGTTTCTGATTTTCTTGATTTGTTTTGGTATCTTTTAGGCCGGGGGTGCATCGGGGGTGTAGTGTCTTAGGGTGTAGCCAAGTAGCCACAACTTTTCCTAACATTTGTTGATAATCTAATGAGATCCGAGGAGCTAAGTACCAAAAAAAAAA
>NW_021172420.1:0-864 GCF_002162155.2 Triticum dicoccoides
GGAGTGGGGCCCACCTGCATGGGGGACCCACATGAACGTGGGTAGTGGGGGAAAGGCCCCACACCCCTGGTCAAGGCGCACCAAGATCCCCCCTTAGAAGGAATAAGATCATATCCCAAAGGGATAAGATCAAGATCCCTAAAAAGGGGGGATAGCAATCGGTGGGGAAGGAAATGATGGGATTTCTTTCCTCCCACCTTTGCCAACGCCCCAATGGACTTGGAGGGCAAGAAACCAGCCCCCTCCACCCCTATATATAGTGGGGAGGCGCATGGGAGCTTCACCCTTGCCCCTGGCGCAGCCCTCCCTCTCCCAAGTGCTCCTCCTCTCTCGCGGTGCTTGGCGAAGCCCTGCAGGATTGCCATGCTCCTCCACCACCACCACGCCGTTGTGCTGCTGCTGGACGGAGTCTTCCTCAACCTCTCCCTCTCTCCTTGCTGGATCAAGGCATGGGAGACGTCATCGGGCTGTACGTGTGTTGAACGCGGAGGTGCCGTCCGTTCGGCACTAGGATCTCCGGTGATTTGGATCACGACGAGTACGACTCCTTCAACCCCGTTCTCTTGAACGCTTCCGCTTAGCGATCTACAAGGGTATGTAGATGCATTCTCTTTCTACTCGTTGCTGGTCTCTCCATAGATAGATCTTGGTGACACGTAGGAAAATTTTGAATTTCTGCTACGTTCCCCAACAGTGGCATCATGAGCTAGGTCTATTGCGTAGATTCTTTGCACGAGTAGAACACAAAGTAGTTGTGGGCGTTGATTTTGTTCAATATGCTTACCGTTACTAGTCCAATCTTGTTTCGACGGTATTGTGGGATGAAGCGGCCCGGACCGACCTTACACGTACTCTTACGTGAGA
>NW_021172421.1:0-1557 GCF_002162155.2 Triticum dicoccoides
TAGAGGGATGTCTAATCTAAGTGGGAGTTCACTAATAATTTGATTAGTTGAACTTAATTATCATGAACTTAGTCTAAATATTTTACAATATGTCTTGTAGATCAAATGGCCAACGTAGTCCTCAACTTCAACGCGTTCCTAGAGAAAACTAAGCTGAAAGACGATGGCAGCAACTATACGGACTGGGTCCGGAACCTGAGGATCATCCTCATAGCTGCCAAGAAAGATTATGTCCTACAAGCACCGCTTGGTGACGCACCCGTTCTCCCTGCGGAACAAGACGTTATGAACGCTTGGCAGGCACGTTTCGATGACTACTCCCTCGTTCAGTGCGGCATGCTTTACAGCCTAGAGCCGGGGCTCCAAAAGCGTTTTGAGAGACATGGAGCATATGAGATGTTCGAAGAGCTGAAAATGGTTTTCCAAGCTCATGCCCGGGTCGAGAGATATGAAGTCTCCTACAAATTCTTCAGCTGTAAGATGGAGGAAAACAGTTCTGTCAGTGAGCACATACTCACTATGTCTGGGTTTCATAACCGCTTGACTCAGCTGGGAGTTAATCTCCCGGATGATGCGGTCATTGACAGAATCCTCCAGTCACTTCCACCAAGCTACAAGAGCTTTGTGATGAACTTCAATATGCAGGGGATGGAAAAGACCATTCCTGAAGTATTTGCTATGCTGAAATCAGCGGAGGTAGAAGTCAGGAAGGAACATCAAGTGTTGATGATCAATAAAACCACTAAGTTCAAGAAAGGCAAGGGTAAAAAGAGCTTCAAGAAGGACGGCAAGGAGATTGCCGCGCCCGGCAAGCAAGCTGCCGGGAAGAAGCCAAAGAATGGACCCAAGCCCGAGACTGAGTGCTTTTATTGCAAGGGAAGCGGTCACTGGAAGCGGAACTGCCCTAAGTACTTAGCGGATAAGAAGGCCGGCAAAACAAAAGGTATATGTGATATACATGTAATTGATGTGTACCTTACTAGTGCCCGTAGTGGCTCCTGGGTATTTGATACCGGTGCAGTTGCTCACATTTGTAACTCAAAGCAGGGGCTGCGGAATAAGCGGAAACTGGCAAAGGACGAGGTGACGATGCGTGTCGGGAATGGTTCCAAGGTCAATGTGATCGCCGTCGGCGCGCTACCTCTGCATCTCCCTTCGGGATTAGTTTTAAACCTTAATAATTGTTATTTAGTGCCAGCTTTGAGCATGAACATTGTATCGGGATCTCGTTTAATTCGAGATGGCTACTCTTTTAAATCTGAGAATAATGGTTGTTCCATTTTTATGAGAGATATGTTTTATGGTCATGCTCCTATGGTGAATGGTTTATTCTTTATGAATCTCGAACGTGATGCTACACATGTTCATAATGTGAGTACCAAAAGAAGTAAGGTTAATAATGATAGTCCCACATACTTGTGGCACTGCCGCCTTGGTCACATAGGTGTCAAACGCATGAAGAAGCTCCATGCTGATGGACTTTTAGAGTCTCTTGATTATGAATCATTTGACACGTGCGAACCATGCCTTATGGGTAAAATGACCAAGACTCCGTTC
>NW_021172422.1:0-1060 GCF_002162155.2 Triticum dicoccoides
GTGCACTTTCCAACCCAATTGGAATCACCTTCAAATTCGTCCGGAGCGTCGAGTTGTGGACGAAACAATCTGATGCTGCAGCAGAATCCGAGTCAAACTACAAGTCCAAAGGTGTTACATCACCTCCACTTGGGCCCATGAGCCTTGTACGACCTAGGGTTAGTTTTAGGCTGCCTTGGGACGTCCTCCCACCTCCTTGGCCGCCACCCCTTGCTCCTATATAAGTAGATCCATCTAGTAGCTTTTTCCTTGGGATTTGTTTAGTTAAAAGTTAGCCATTGCAACTTCGTGTACTTCGTTTGTGTCCAACGACCAGACCAAGACCGCTTACGGATCCCACCATTATCAATACCTCATATATATTTGCAATATTCAGATTGCTTTATCCTATTCTTGCTCGTTCTTCGATTGCTTGCAGGAATAGACCTTCGTGGTTAGGCTGACCGTGCTTCCGGCATCATCAGTAACCTCAGGAGATTGGTTTAGCGATTGCTAAGGCGCAACGTCGTGCACGTTTGTAGTCGGATCGTCAAAGTCGACTTCCACCAAAGCGAAATCCACCATCTCATCGAAAGACGGGACACCTTTGCCTCTATCAAGTGGTATCAGTTTTCAGATTGCTCGGTGAGAATTTCTAGTTTTTCTAGATTAGATTTATTTTCTTACCTATTGTCCAAGAAAAAGCCACAAAAAAGAGTTAGATCTATTCATCCTTGGTCCAAGCCAGTCTGAGCCTTTGCAATTTTCTTTTCATTGCTTGCATAGTTGAATTATCGGTTGCATCGTCGTGTCGAGTTGCTGGTCTTAGTGTCTAGTTCGTTTAGAGTTTCGAGTTCTGTTCACATTAGTCACGCCACCGCTGCATCATTATCTCTTCCGCTGTCCACCACCCATCCATCAATTTCCACCACGTGCTACCCACCATTCATTGTCATAATAATAGTTGAGATCGTTCACATCTTCACTTGATCGAATCTGCATCTTATCTAGTTTATCTTGGAAAGAGGGAGAAAAAGAAGATAAAGAAAAAAAAAGAGAGAAAAAAGGAAAGAAAAAAAAA
>NW_021172423.1:0-990 GCF_002162155.2 Triticum dicoccoides
AGATGTTTATGGGCTAAGTTGGGGACTAAACTGCTTTTTAGTACTACTTGTCACCCCCAAACTGATGGACAAACTGAAGTAGTCAATAGAACGTTGTCTACTATGCTTAGGGCTGTTTTGAAGAATAATAAGAAAATGTGGGAGGAATGCTTGCCTCATATTGAATTTGCTTATAATCGTTCATTGCATTCTACTACTAAGATGTGCCCTTTTGAAGTTGTGTATGGTTTCCTACCTCGTGCACCTATTGATTTGTTGCCTCTTCCATCTTCGGAGAAGGTTAATTTTGATGCTAAACAACGTGCTGAATTGATTTTAAAAATGCATGAGTTAACTAAGGAAAACATTGAGCGTATGAATGCTAAATATAAACTTGCTGGAGATAAGCGTAGAAAACATGTTGTGTTTGCACCTGGAGATCTTGTTTGGTTACATTTGCGTAAGGATAGATTTCCTGATTTGCGCAAATCAAAGCTAATGCCACGTGCTGATGGTCCCTTTAAGGTGTTAGAGAAAATAAATGATAATGCATATAAACTTAAGTTGCCTGCAGATTTTGGGGTTAGTCCCACTTTTAACATTGCAGATTTGAAGCATTATGTGGGTGAGGAAGATGAACTTCCGTCGAGGACGACTTCATTTCAAGAAGGGGAGGATGATGAGGACATCAATACAATTGTTACACCCACAGCCCCTGCTGCTATACATACTGGACCAATTACTAGAGCTCGTGCACGCCAACTAAATTATCAGGTACTTTCGTTTCTTGGTAATGATTCTAATGTTCATGAGAATATGATGCTGCCTAAATTGGATACATTTGTTTTGCTTACAAATGAAGGGCCTAGCTTGGAGAAGGATGAACATTGGAGCAAGAACAAGCATGGAGATGATGGCATGCGCAAGGGGAACAAGAACGGAGTTACAAGTGATGATTTCAGGACTTTGAAGCCACCATAATGTGTGCATGAAGCCTTGGACGAAATATAC
>NW_021172424.1:0-1436 GCF_002162155.2 Triticum dicoccoides
TGGGATAGATCGGACCTTAGGGAGGCTTGACTTTTTAAACTCCACATGCATATCCCCAGGTTGAGGTAATGGGGTTTCGTCCTTGTCTGAACTCGTCTCCTCTTTTCCTTTAGGATCATAGTCTTCATCTTCTTCGGAGGTCCAGTCACCATGCTCCAAGTCCCCGTAGACCTTAGGGTCTGCAAGGTAGTCAGCCACATAGCTTTCCCCTTCCGAATCCTGAGATGACATAATGCTCTAAATCTGCAACAGAAACAACTCGAAACGAAAACAGAGGATATTTGCGTGACACGGTGGTCAAAACCTTCAGGAGTATATATAATGAATTTTTACCGACCAAAATACGTAACGTGCAAGAAAATGGAGTCCGGGAGGCACACGAGGTGCCCACGAGACAGGGGGCGCGCCCTATAGGGGGGGGGCACCCTCCACTCTCGTGGGAGCCTCGTGTCCCTTTCGGACTACTTCTTTCTTCCTAAATTTCTTAAATATTCCAAAACTGATAAAAATTGCCATTGGAGTTGTTTTGGACTCGGTTTACTTACCGTACCACATACCTATACCTTTTCAGAGTCTGGAACGTTCTGGAAAGTGTCCCTTATGTATTCCTTAGGGGTTACGGTTTCAATAATATTAGTTTCAACATTGATAGGATTACCTGAAATATAATGTTTAATTCTTTGATCGTTTACCACCCTCGGATTTGTGCCTTCGAAGTTGTTGATTTTTATGGCACCAGAATGATAGACCTCCTCGATAACGTAAGGACCTTCCCATTTTGAGAGAAGTTTTCCTGAAAAAATCTTAAACGTGAGTTGAATAATAATACATAATCTCCTACGTTAAACTCACGCTTTTGTATCCTCTTATCATTCCAGTGTTTGACTTTTTCTTTGAATAGCTTGGCATTCTCATAGGCTTGAGTTCTCCATTCATCAAGTGAGCTAATATCAAACAACCTCTTCTCACCGGCAAGTTTGAAGTCATAGTTGAGCTCTTTAATAGCCCAATATGCCTTATGCTCAAGGTCAAGAGGTAAATGACACGCTTTTCCATAAACCATCTTATATGGAGACATACCCATAGGATTTTTGTTTGCAGTTCCATAGGCCCATAATGCATCATCAAGTTTTTTGGACCAATTCTTTCTAGATCTATTCACAGTCTTTTGCAAAATTAATTTGAGCTCTCTATTGCTCAACTCTACTTGACCACTAGACTGCGGATGATAAGGAGATGCAATTCTATGATTGACATCATACTTAGCAAGCATCTTAGGGAAATCACCATGAATAAAATGTGAACCACCATTAGTCATAAGATATCTAGGGACTCCAAACCTCGGAAAAATAACTTCTTTAAGCATTTTAATAGAAGTGTTATGATCAGCACTACTAGTTGGAATAGCTTCTACCCACTTAGTAACGTAATCAACA
>NW_021172425.1:0-916 GCF_002162155.2 Triticum dicoccoides
CCCAATTTCATACGAATTTGATGGTAGCCACTACGCAAATCAACTTTGGAGAATATTGTAGAGCCACTCAATTCATCAAGCATATCATCTAGCCTAGGAATAGGATGACGATAACGAATAGTAATATTATTAATGCCTCTACAATCAACACACATACGTGATGTACCATCCTTTTTCGGCACTAGAATAATAGGAACAGCACAAGGACTAAGGGATTCGCGTATATAACCTTTGTCGAGAAGCTCTTGTACTTGACGCATAATCTCCTTCGTCTCCTCTGGATTGGTACGGTATGGCGCACGGTTTGGCAGTGAAGCACCGGGAATTAAGTCAATCTGATGCTCAATCCCTCGAATAGGCGGTAATCCCGGTGGCACGTCTTGTGGAAAAACGTCAGCGAACTCCTGCAAAATGTTAGTGACAACAGGAGGCAAAGAGGAAGGCACGTCCTCGGATGAAAATAATGCCTCTTTGCACACAAAAACATAGCAAACAGATTTGCTGAAATCTAGCTCATCAATATCAGATTTGGTGGCAAATAAACATGCACTTTTCAATTTAATTTCAGAAGCAACACTAGATGGTTTATTATTAGGCTTCATTTGTTGCTCAAATTCTTTTGCCACAATCTGATTTTCACTCTTATTCTTCTCCTGTTGTGCTTTATTAGCTCTATTAATATCATCTTTCAAAATGGAATCAGGAGTCATAGGAAGCAAAGTAATATTTTTATCCTTATGAACAAGAGCATAGTGATTGTTTCTACCATGGTGTACAGAATTTTTATCAAATTGCCATGGTCTACCAAGTAATAAGGAACATGCTTGCATAGGTACCACATCACAATCAACATAATCAGCATATGTAGAGATACTAAAATGCACACGAACAGTACGTGTTACCTTAACCTTGCCGC
>NW_021172426.1:0-1511 GCF_002162155.2 Triticum dicoccoides
TTCAACAACTATGGAAATCACTTTGGGACCCCTAAATGGTGAGTAATAGCCCACGAATCGCGTCAGAATTGGCCAAAACTGTGGGTGTTGACGACAGACACGCAAACGCACTCCGGGGATTGTCAATCATGGAAATCGCTCTGGGACGCCCAAACGGTGAGTAATAGTGCACGAAACGGACGAGAATTGGCCAAAATTGTGAGTGTTTATGACCGACACGTAAACGCACTCCGGAGTTCGTCAATCGTGGAAATCACCCCGGCACCCCAAAACTAAGTAATAATGCAAGAAATGGTCCAAAATTGGCCCAAAGTGCGCTTGTTGATGATCGACATGTAAGCGCACCATGGGGTTAAACAACCGTGGAAATCACTTTGGGGCCCCAAAACAGTGAGTAATAGTCCATGAAATGGGCCAGCATCGGCCAAAACTGTGAGTGTTGATCACAGACACGTAAACGGACCTTAGGGTTCAACCACTATGGAATCGCTTCGGGACCCCTAAATGATGAGTAGTAGTCCATGAATCGCGTCGGAATTGGCCAAAACTGTGAGTTTTGACGACAGAGACGCAAACGCACCATGGGGATTGTAAATCGTGGAAATCGCTCTGGGATGCCAAAACGGTGAGTAATAGTACATAGAACACACCAGAAATTGGCCAAAATTGTGAGTGTCATTGACCGACACGTAAATGCACCACGGGGTTCGTAAATCGTGGAAATCAAGCTTGGACCCAAAAACAGAGTAATAGTCCAAGAAAAGGGCCAGAATAGGCCAAAACTGCGAGTGTTGATGACCAACACGTAAATGCACCCTGCGGTTCGTTAACCGTGGAAATCACTCCGGGGCCCCAAAACAGTGAGTAATAGTCCATGAAACAGGCCAGAATCAGCCCAAACTGTGAGTGTTGATGACTAACACGTAAGTGCGCTTTGGGGTTCAACAACTACGGAAATCACTTCAGGACCAGAAAACGGTGAATAAAAGTTCACAAAATGCGTTAGAATTGGCCAAAATTGTGAGTGTTCATAACCAACACGTACGCGCACCCGGGGGTTCGTTAATCGTGGAAATCATTCTAGGGCCGCAAAACAGTGAGTAATTGTCCATGAAACGGGCCAGAATTGGCCAAAACTACTAGTATTGATGACCGACATGTAAACGCACCCCGCGGTTCGTTAATCGTGGAAATCACACCAGGGCCCCAAAACAGTGAGTGTTGATGACCGACACCTAAACGCACCTTGTGGTTCAACAACTATGGAAATCACTTTGGGACCCCTAAATGGTGAGTAATAGCCCACGAATCGCGTCAGAATTGGCCAAAACTGTGGGTGTTGACGACAGACACGCAAACGCACTCCGGGGATTGTCAATCATGGAAATCGCTCTGGGACGCCCAAACGGTCAGTAATAGTGCACGAAACGGACGAGAATTGGCCAAAATTGTGAGTGTTTATGACCGACACGTAAACGCACTCCGGAGTTCGTCAATCGTGGAAATCACTC
>NW_021172427.1:0-1019 GCF_002162155.2 Triticum dicoccoides
CGTGTTGGCCACGAGGAGAACAAGCGCACGGTGCACATTCCAAGAGTTGATATGATTGTTCCTTCAACTACTAGGCATACTATGACAACCACATCCGTTGTTGTCAGGACTACATCACCTCCACCATGTGACACATCGCCCCCGAGAGTGGCTACATCATCTGAGTTGATCATAAGAGGTAATGACAAAGGTACTGATCTTCCATCTCTACATGAGAATGATGAATGCCTTGTCAATTTGAATGCACCATCTGATGAGCTACCCACTACTTTGATCACACCACCTATTTTAGAGGACTACGTTGATAATTTGACTTTGCCATGTGATCAAACAACTGAAATACCAACAATTTTGAGTGCACTCATTGAATTAACTATTGATGCAAAAGAACCAATGTTTAATCATTTTGATATGACCTCTAATCTTGGTGATGATTCTGTATTGAATGACTTATTGCATGTTTGCTTATTTAAGCATGTTGTAGCATGTAAATTTGATGCAAGTAAGGTTTATTCACCAATGTTGGGATGGTTTAATGATGAACATTGTCAATCTTTTGAAATGAATAAGAGCTTCACTTATATGTGCAAACTGAGATGCAATATTTTCATGCCTTCTACTTCTTGTGCTAATTTTTTGGCTTTAGATTTTATGAACTATGCAAGTTACTCATCTATTCATGTGTCATCTATGCAAAAATCAAGGGAAGTAAAAATGGATGACATATACATATACAACATGTACACCTTGTCTCTTTTGTTAGCCACATTTCAGATTAAGCAACGCCGAGGACGGCTTTATTTTCAAGAAGGGGAGGATGATGAGGACATGACTACCTTGGATATGACCAAAAATATTGCATATATGCATATTTGTCAGGTGATTTCTAGTGCAAACTATTCAATAATCTATTTATGTTATCGAGAACAAAAATACTTCACACACTTTTGTGTTTTGTCTAATTGCAGGTGTATGGGACATTTGTACAATCCACATATGAAGATAAGGAAGAAAGAGAT
>NW_021172428.1:0-972 GCF_002162155.2 Triticum dicoccoides
ATAAAGCACAACAGGAGAAGAATAAGAGTGAAAATCAGATTGTGGCAAAAGAATTTGAGCAACAAATGAAGCCTAATAATAAACCATCTAGTGTTGCTTCTGAAATTAAATTGAAAAGTGCATGTTTATTTGCCACCAAATCTGATATTGATGAGCTAGATTTCAGCAAATCTGTTTGCTATGCTTTTGTGTGCAAAGAGGCATTATTTTCATTCGAGGACGTGCCTTCCTCTTTGCCTCCTGCTGTCACTAACATTTTGCAGGAGTTCGCTGACGTTTTTCCACAAGACGTGCCACCGGGATTACCGCCTATTCGAGGGATTGAGCATCAGATTGACTTAATTCCCGGTGCTTCACTGCCAAACCGTGCACCATACCGTACCAATCCAGAGGAGATGAAGGAGATTATGCGTCAAGTACAAGAGCTTCTCGACAGAGGTTATATACGCGAATCCCTTAGTCCTTGTGTTGTTCCTATTATTCTAGTGCCGAAAAAGGATGGTACATCACGTATGTGTGTTGATTGTAGAGGCATTAATAATATTATATTCGTTATCGTCATCCTATTCCTAGGCTAGATGATATGCTTGATGAATTGAGTGGCTCTACAATATTTTCCAAAGTTGATTTGCGTAGTGGCTACCATCAAATTCGTATGAAATTGGGAGATGAATGGAAAACAGCATTTAAAACTAAGTTTGGATTATATGAGTGGTTAGTCATGCCTTTTGGGTTAACTAATGCACCTAGTACTTTCATGAGATTAATGAACGAAGTTTTACGTGCTTTCATTGGACGATTTGTGGTAGTTTACTTTGATGACATACTGATTTATAGCAGATCTTTGGAAGAACATTTGGAACATTTACGTGCTGTTTTTATTGCTCTACGTGATGCACGTTTGTTTGGTAACCTTGGGAAGTGCACCTTTTGCACCGACCGAGTATCTTTTCTTGGCTATGTTGTTACTCC
>NW_021172429.1:0-1588 GCF_002162155.2 Triticum dicoccoides
TTTTAAGAATCCTAGTGGGCAGGCTATGCTTTTCCACAAATCCCCTTGATATGTATGAATGCGATGCACCAGTATCAAAAAGAACGAGTGCAGTAAATGACTTAACCAAAAACTTACCGATTACTGCATCGGGCTGATCTTCAATCTCCTCAACATTAACGTGGTTCACCTGTCCCCTATTGAAAGGGTTCGGCTTCTTCCCAGAGCTTCCATTGCCATTTCCATTCTGGCCTTCAGGACATTCATTGGCATAATGTCCGGTCTTCGAACACTTGAAACAGGTGACTTGACTCAGGTCTCTCTTGGTTGGGGTTGATGGGGTTGTTCGGTTCTGGCCGTTGCTTCCTCCATTCCCATTACCATTCTTGTGGCCATTATGGTTGTGCGAGCTACCTCCTCCATGGGTGTGCTGAAACTTAAATCCCGGTTTAGGGGTAAAACGGGGCTTCTGCTGGGCTCCAGAGTTATACTTCCCCTGTCCATACTTCCTCTTACGGTTCTCAATCTGCTGTTGCTTCCCTTCAATCATGATGGCATGATCTACTAACTCCTGGTAGTTATTGAAATTTTCTACCATCAACTGCATGCTGAACTCATCATTCAGTCCTTCTAGAAACTTCTCCTGCTTAGCTACATCCGTAGCAACGTCATCTGGGGCATAACGGGCTAGCTTACTAAACTCTTCCACATACTGGCCAACAGTCCTTCCTCCTTGGCGTAAGTTGCGAAACTCACGCTTCTTTATGGCCATAGCTCCTGCTGAAACATGGGCAGTGCGGAAAGCCTGCTGAAATTGATCCCATGTGACAGTGTCTACCGGGTAAGTGGCTGTGAAATTCTCCCACCATGCGGCTGCGGGTCCTTCAAGCTGATGTGCTGCAAACTTCACTCTTTCTCCATCTGTGCATCCTGCAGTGGTCAACTCCCTTCCTATCTTGCGGAGCCAATCATCTGCTACAATCGGCTCGGTGCTACTGGAGTACACCGGCGGATTTAGTCTAAGGAAACGAGTCAAATGATCCGCAGGTGGTGGTGGTGGGTTGTTGTTGTTGTTCTGCTGATTCTGAACTAACATCTGCATCAATTGATTCTGCTACTGGATCAACTGAGTGAGCTCTGGTGGAAATCCATTGTCACGTCTCAGAGGCATCTGATGGGTTTAGAAAAGAAGAGAATTTTAGAATAGAATGAGGTCTAAGGGGAATCACTACCCAAATGCACATGAGCAAAAGCACACAAAATCACTCCATTCAATCAAACAAGGCTTACAACGATCTATCTATCGCAAGTGCGTGTACTATAATGTTTACATGGGGGAAATACTACTAATATGTGGGGGACTTCTAGAAATTTGAACCGGTGGAAGATTCCATGATGTCTGCTCCAGCTTCGTCTTCAAAATCGGGTTCACTTGGATCCGAATCGGTGTCGTCGAGGATGATGTAGTCGTCTGGACATGCGACGTACTTGTCTTCATTCTTGAGCTCCAATTTCTTCTTGAGTTCTTCAATCTCATACTTAAGATCGTTATTGTGCCTTACGACAGCTACGATCTCGTCCATGTAGTCCTTGCGTAGATTCTTCATCT
>NW_021172430.1:0-1171 GCF_002162155.2 Triticum dicoccoides
AATGACATTGCAAGATTCTCGGGAAATGAACTATGGGAGCGGGTTCCTGAAGCAATAGTTCATCATTAAACCAAGTTGAGGATGAGGAGGTGGCTGATGGGCTCGGCGATAATCCATCGAGATTTCCGACAAGATGGATTTCCACAATTATGTGAACAAGGAGATAACATTTGTCAGATCAAATGGTATAATGATGTATGCTCGAGGAAACATACTCAATTAAACATTGGTTGAAAGGTGCACCTGAATATGGGTTGGGTCGCACGATCAATGTTAGAGTGGTGACTTGACGAACAAAAGAATTAGAATGAAACTCGACCATTACTTCAAAGCAATAGGGTTGCTAGAAGTTTTGAATTCACACCTCATAGTTCAATTGTCGGTATTCCGGTTAGAAATAACACGGGTACCAAGAAAGAATGGTGAGGGTGAGAAGTATCACCATACCAAGAATTCTTAAGAGGTGGAGTAATCCTCACGGCCTTCTTGACATAACAGATGGTAATACTCCCGAGGTAAGGAAGATCAAATGCTGGGTAGCAAGGAACTCAAGGTATTACACCAAGCATGAACAAGCTTGTGTTGGTGGGAAGGCAATAAAGTGGTCGATGATAATACAATTCATCTAGGGCAAGGATGGTATTTCTCATCATGAATTCAATTGATATCCTGGATGAGCTCGGAATGTTGATGATCACGACAATTTCTGTCGAGAGGTTTCATGGAGATGTAATCGGTCGGCGATGACATCAAGGCAAACGAATGATGAAGCGAAAGGTTATTGGAACCATGGGTACGTCACAAACTTGAAATCAAGTTTGTGGTTTGAGGTGAGACGATAAGACAAGGAAGATCGACGTAAGCTTAGCCCATCATCGAAATTGTGCTCCGGAAAGAAGGACCAGGTAGCACAGTTAAAATTTGGCACGATAATGATATAGTCGAGTAGGCTCGGAATGACGTGATTGAGTTCAAACTCGTACTTAAAGAAGATTACTAAGAGTTGTTGAACCGTAGTGTGGACTTGGTTCAGTTATCGGTGTCTTTGAGTGTTTAATAACTTAGAGCCCATGAAAAATTGGAATCAATGAGAATGTAGCACTTGATGAAGAACTCATAAGAAGTTATGCAGTTCCGTGATAATCTTGAGATACCAGGGGGTAATACTCGA
>NW_021172431.1:0-1341 GCF_002162155.2 Triticum dicoccoides
CACACCATCAGAGGACTAACGTGGTGTCACTCAGTGATTTTATCAAATTGCATCCACCCACGTTCCACCACTCCGTCGAGCCTCTCGACGCTGATGACTGGCTTCGCAGTATCTCTCATAAACTGCGTTCCTCGCTGGTAGCGGAGGCTGACAAGGTCACCTTTGCTGCATATCATCTTGAAGGCCCCGCCAGTCTATGGTGGGAGAATTATGGAGCTATGCGCCCAGCGGGCCATGTCACTACTTGGGCTGAATTCAGCGAGGCTTTCCGTGAACATCACATTCCGGAGGGTCTCATGGACCGTAAACGTGAAGAATTTTGCAGTTTCACCCAAGGCCGACTTTCTGTGGATGCTTACAGCAGGGAGTTTGGTAATCTCGCACGATATGCAACCGAGGAAGTGTCTACCGATGCCAAGAAGCAAGCAAGGTTCCGTAAGGGCCTTAGTCCTGAGCTTCGCCGTGACCTCCGTCTGCATGAGTGCACAACTTTTCAGAAACTTGTCAACAAAGCCATCAGTGCCGAAACTGGTCAAACTGACTATGACGCAACACGCAAGCATGGCCGTGACATGGGTTCCTCATCCGGTGCTGGTCCTCAGAAGCGCCGCGTGTGGGTACCCAACACCGCCCTGCCACCCAGGTTTACACCGAGGCCATCCTTCCAGGCGCCTCGCCCCGTTCAACAGTCTGCTCCAGCCAAGCCCTATGGGGGTCCAACTAACAATGCTCCTCCACGTACCAGTTCCGTGACTTGTTTCAAGTGTGGGGAATCTGGTCACTATATGCGTGAGTGCCCCCAGACCAACCCCAACCAGTCTGCTAAAGCTGTTGGCCGTGGCAAGCCGACAGGAAAAATATTCCACGCCAAGTCGGTCACCGCTTCACGTGGCCATGTCAACTGTATCTCTGCCGAAGAAGCTCAAGAGGATCCCAACGTCATTCTCGGTACGCTTCTTGTTAACTGCCACCCGGCATCTGTTCTTTTCGATACAGGAGCCTCTCATTCTTTTATATCCGAAAGTTATGCTCGTTTGCATAACGTTGCATTCTGTGACATGCCATCCACTATGGAAATTTCTACCCCTGGTTCTAGATGGCAGACCTCTAGGGTAAGTTATGGAAATGAAATCCAAGTCGACAGACTTGTTTTCCTCGCGTCTTTGATAGCCCTTAAATCTTCAGATATTAATATCATTCTGGGTATGGACTGGATGTCGGCTCATCATGCCCAAATCGATTGCTTCTCTAGGACTGTTCAACTCACCCATCCTTCGGGAAAGATAGTCAATGTCTTGACCCGAATAGCCAAGCGACAATTATATTCTCTTAACGCCAGCC
>NW_021172432.1:0-1371 GCF_002162155.2 Triticum dicoccoides
TGCCCGGCCTCGGAAGATCAACACGTCGCAGCCCCACCTAGGCTCAACAGAGAGGCCAGCACGCCGGTCTAAACCTAAGCGCACAGGGGTCTGGGCCCATCGCCCATAGCACACCTGCACGTTGCGTACGCGGCCGAAAGCAGACCTAGCCTAGTGGCGTTCCAGTCCAATTCGGCGCGCGCCGCTCCGTCGCTGACGTCTGAAGTGCTTCGGCTGATACCACGACGTCGGGATACCCATAACTACTCCCACGTAGATGGTTAGTGCGTATAGGCTCGTAGCCAGACTCAGATCAAATACCAAGATCTCGTTAAGCGTGTTAAGTATCCGCGAACGCCGAACAGGGCCAGGCCCACCTGTCTCCTAGGTGGTCTCAACCTGCCCTGTCGCTCCGCCACAAGGTAACAGTCGAGGGCCGTCAGGAACCCAGGCCCACCTCTACCGGGATGGAGCCACCTGTCCTTTCAGCCCCCTCGTCAGAATCACTTGCGGGTACTCAATGAGCTGACCCGACTTTAGTCACCATCTGTATAGTATGTATGTATGTATAGTATATACCCGTGATCACCTCCCAAGTGATCACGGCCCGATAGTATAGCA
Organism: Triticum dicoccoides; assembly: GCF_002162155.2. Taxonomy (NCBI): domain Eukaryota; kingdom Viridiplantae; phylum Streptophyta; class Magnoliopsida; order Poales; family Poaceae; genus Triticum; species Triticum dicoccoides. Next base: position 601 of record NW_021172432.1, read on the forward strand.
AGGCAGACTGACAAGAATGTAGGGCCAATGATGATAAACTAGCATCCTATACTAAGCATATAGGATTGCAGGTAAGGTATCAACAGATGTAGCGACAATGTCAGGCTATGCATCAGAATAGGATTAACGAAAGCAGTAACATGCTACACTACTCTAATGCAAGCAGTATAGAGTAGAATCGGCGATATCTTGTGATCAAGGGGGGGGGGCTTGCCTGGTTGCTCTGGCAAGAGAGAGGGGTCGTCAACTCCGTAGTCGAACTGGTCAACAGCAGCGTCGGTCTCGTAGTCTACCGGAGAGAAGAGGGGGAAGAAATAATGAATACAGAGCAAACAAAGCATCACAAAATATAACAAGGCAATACGCGGTGTTCGGTGTGCCCTAACGCGGTAGTAGGTGATACCGGTGAAGGGGGAAAAACATCCGGGAAAGTATTCCCGGGGTTCCGTGTTTTCGGGCAGAGGAGCCGGAGGGGGAAAGTTGCGAGTTCGATAGGTTAGGGGGGTGTGGCGGACGAACGGGTTGCGTATCCGGAATCGTCTCGTCGTTCTGAGCAACTTTCATGTTGAAAATATTTTCATCCGAGTTACGGATTAAAAGATATGATTTTCTAAAGATTTAATCATTTTCTGATTTTAATTATTTATTTAAATTCAACATTATCCAAAACAGTGTTTGCTGACGTCATCATGATGTCAGCATGACGTCAGCAGTTGACTTGGTCAACCCGACAGGTGGGTCCCGTTCGTCGTACACTGATTTAATTAACTA
>NW_021172433.1:0-809 GCF_002162155.2 Triticum dicoccoides
TCGTGGAAATTACTCCGGGACCCCAAAACAGTGAGTAATAGTCCACGAAACGGGCCAGAATTGGCCAAAACTGTAAGTGTTGATGACCGACACGTAAACGCACCTTGGGGTTCAACAGGAATGGAAATCACTTGGGACCAGAAAACGGTGAGTAATATTCCACGAAATAGGTCAGAATCGACAAAAACCGTGTGTTTTGATGACCGACACGTAAACGCACCCTAGGGTTCGTTAATCGTGGAAATCACTCCAGGACCCCAAAACAGTGAGTAATACGTCACGAAACGGGCCAGAATCGGCCAAAACTGTGAGTGTTGATGACCAAGACGTAAGCGCACCTTGGGGTTCAACAACTATGGAAATCGCTTTGGGACTCCAAAATGGTGAGTAATAGTCCACGAAACGGGTCATAATCGGCCAAAACTGCGAGTATTGATGACCGACACGTAAACGCACCCCAGGGTTCGTTACTCGTGGAAATCAGTCCGGGACCCCAAAACAGTGAGTAATAGTCCATGAAACGGGCCAGAATCGGCCAAAACTATGAGTGTCGATGACCGACAGGTAAACGCACCCCAGGGTTCGTTACTCGTGAAAATCACTCCGGGAACCTAAATCAGTGACTAATAGTCCATGAAACGGGCCAGAATCGGACAAAACTGCGAGTGTTGATGACCGACGCGTAAGCAGACCTTAGGTTTAACAACTATGAAAATCGCGTTGGGACCCCAAAACGGTGAGTAACAGTCCACGAAACGGGTCAGAATCGGCCAAAACTGCGAGTATTGATGACCGACACGTAAACGCAC
>NW_021172434.1:0-1376 GCF_002162155.2 Triticum dicoccoides
GGTAGGTCCCAAAATATAGATTTCTTCTTCCACATGGGTGCGTGTCCCCCAGCGTCACTCGGAACAGCTAGTGCGCCGGGACCCTTTCCAAAGATTACGTGTAAATCATTGACCATAGCAAGTACGTGATCACCGGTACGCATGGCGGGCTTCTTCCGGTGATCTGCCTCGCCTTTGAAATGCTTGCCTTTCTTTCGACATTGATGGTTGGTCGGAAGAAATCGACGATGGCCCAGGTACACATTCTTCCTGCAGCTTGCCAGGTATATACTATCGGTGTCAAGTAAACAGTGCGTGCATGCGTGGTATCCCTTGTTTGTCTGTCCTGAAAGGTTACTGAGAGCGGGCCAATCGTTGATGGTCACGAACAGCAACGCCTTTAGGTTAAATTCCTCCTGTTTGTGCTCATCCCACGTACGTACACCGTTTCCATTCCACAGTTGTAAAAGTTCTTCAACTAATGGCCTTAGGTACACATCAATGTCGTTGCGGGTTGCTTAGGGCCTTGGATGAGAACTAGCATCATAATGAACTTCCGCTTCATGCACATCCAAGGAGGAAGGTTATACATACATAGAGTCACGGGCCAGGTGCTGTGATTGCTGCTCTGCTCCCCGAAAGGATTAATGCCATCCGCGCTTAAAGCAAACCATACGTTCGTTGGCTCACTTGCAAACTCATCCCAGTACTTTCTCTCGATTTTTCTCCACTGCGACCCGTCAGCGGGTGCTCTCAACTTCCCGTCTTTCTTACGGTCCTCACTGTGCCATCGCATCAACTTGGCATGCTCTCTGTTTCTGAACAGACGTTTCAACCGTGGTATTATAGGAGCATACCACATCACCTTCGCAGGAACCCTCTTCCTGGGGGGCTCACCATCAACATCACCAGGGTCATCTCGTCTGATCTTATATCGTAATGCACCGCATACCGGGCATGCGTTCAGATCCTTGTACGCACCGCAGAAGAGGATGCAATCATTAGGGCATGCATGTATCTTCTGCACCTCCAATCCTAGAGGGCATACGACCTTCTTTGTTGCGTATGTACTGTCGGGCAATTCGTTATCCTTTGGAAGCTTCTTCTTCAATGTTTTCAGTAGCTTCTCAAATCCTTTGTCAGGCACAGCATTCTCTGCCTTCCACTGCAGCAATTCCAGTACGGTACCGAGCTTTGTGTTGCCATCTTCGCAATTGGGGTACAACCCTTTTTTGTGGTCCTCTAACATGCGATCGAACTTCAGCTTCTCCTTTTGACTTTCGCATTGCGTCCTTGCATCGACAATGACCCGGCGGAGATCATCATCATCGGGCACATCGTCTGGTTCCTCTTGATCTTCAGCAGCTTCGCCCGTTGTAGGATCATCATGCACATCG
>NW_021172435.1:0-1921 GCF_002162155.2 Triticum dicoccoides
ACCGCCCGAACGCGCCATCGCCGCCGCATGCCATTGCCGTGGCCACCACCTTCCCCTCGCCCTCTCTTCGAGTCCGGAAGCTCCGCCACGTCGCCGACCACCTCTCCGCCAAGTCGTGCCTCGCCGGACGCCCCATGGAGCCGTCGCCGTCGCCTTCTTCACCTCCGGCCGCCGTAGATCCCCATCGCCGCCCCGCCGTCTCCAGTGCGTCCCCGAGCTCGCCATCAAGCCCGTCGAGCCCGCGGTGAGCTCCGCCACCGTTCCCCTCTCTCCGTTTAGCTGCCCGCACGCCGTAGCCCTCCTCCCCACCACGGCCGAAGCCTCTCGCCGCCGTCCATGTCGCCGTCGTCGTCTCGGCCCGCCTCCGCCCAAACCGAGCACCCCATCGTGCTCCCGGTGCCACGAGGGTGCCGCAGAGCCCCTCGGGTGGCCTCCCCGTGCCCCGCAGCCCGTTCCCGCTCGAAGCCGAACTCTGGCCGCCGCCCCGAGCTTCGCTCCGGCGAGCTCCGGCCCCCCAGCTCCTCCCACCTGCTCCACCAGATGCGCGAGAGCCCGGGGTACGCCCCGGTGCCCTTAGCCGCCGCCCCCGTGGCCTGTAACGCGGACGCCGCCGCGTCCTGAGGTCGCCGCCGACGACCTTGCCGGCCTGACGTGTGGGCCCGACCTGCCAGGTGATTAGCTTAAGCTAATCACCACTTAGTTAACCTTGAGACACTGACAGTGGGCCCCAGCGCCACTAATCTAAGTTAGATTAGAATAAACCCCCCTGTTAACTAACTGTGACACTGACGTGTGGACCCCACACGTTAGGTTTGACCCTGGTCAGCCCCGGTTGACCTGCTGATGTCGTGCTGACGTCATGCTGGCGCAATAATATATTTTCTGGAATTAAAATAAATCAGGAAATTCCAGAAAATGTTCAAAACTTCAAAAATTCATATCAATTCAACCGTAGCTCAGATTGAAATAAATTATATATGAAAAATTATCAGAAAAATGCAATCTATCCATCTGTACCAGTTTCAAGCATGATAAAACAACTTATACTTGCTGTATAGGTGAAAACACATGAATGGCATTTATAAGAGCTTATTTTGGAGTTGCATTTGAACCTTTGGTTCAAATGGACTTCATTCAAATTGAATACTAGTTGCATTAGCCCAAACAGCATCACATCTACATGCCATGTTCATGCATCATATTGTTGCATATGATTGTGTATTGATTGCCGGCACCGTTCCTTCTCGATAGGTCCTGCTCCGGAGACGTTCCATAGTACCTGTCTGTGAAGCAGTGCCTCCCTTGTTGATTTACCAGGCAAGCAAACCCCCTTGTTCATTCCGATACAACCCTACTCTCTCGCTCCTGCTCTCAGTTATTGCATTAGGACAACAACGATTCGTCTGCTACTTTATGATGCGGTAGTTGAACCCATTCCTTTGCATGACCTGTCATTGCCACAGTAAATAGTTGAAACCCACTAGCATGTGTAGGAGTTGATTGAAGCCATTGTTGTGTTCCTACCATGCTATGCCTGCTATTGCTTAGAGTGTGTCAGGTCTGATTCATTGGGAATGAATTGGAGTGCAGTGTTCTATGTTCTGATGCTGAGAGTGAAGTGTGTGAACACGATTTGGTAAAGGTAGCGGTGAGAGGCCATGTAGGAGTACATGGTGGGTTGTCTCACTGGAACCGTCCTTAAGCACTGAGTTCTGTGTATGTTGTCCAATGACTAGCTACTACCACACATTGGAATGCTTAAGTGCCCCTCTCGACTTATTAACCGACTTGATCTCTGTCCAGGAGTCGCAACTAGTTTCTGGTGTTTGTAGGTAGTGTTATTTTTCTACCAAGTGGCACCCGACAGGGTGGGCTTGGGACAGACTAGGCACACGTGGCCTGGTGTACCGAGTGGCACCCG
>NW_021172436.1:0-1396 GCF_002162155.2 Triticum dicoccoides
GAAGAACATGGTGGAGATGATTCTGATCATGAGACGCAATACATGGCTCCTGAAGACGCTGACAGGTATGAATGTTTAGTTGCTCAACGTGTTTTGAGTGTGCAGGTCACACAAGCTGAGCAAAATCAGAGGCACAATTTGTTCCATACCAAGGGAGTTGTGAAGGAACGTTCTGTGCGCGTCATAATAGACGGAGGGAGCTGCAACAACTTGGCTAGCATGGAGATGGTGGAGAAGCTTTCTCTCACCACAAGACCACATCCACATCCTTACTACATCCAATGGTTCAACAACAGCGGCAAGGTTAAGGTAACACGTACTGTTCGTGTGCATTTTAGTATCTCTACATATGCTGATTATGTTGATTGTGATGTGGTACCTATGCAAGCATGTTCCTTATTAGTTGGTAGACCATGGCAATTTGATAAAGAGTCTGTACACCATGGTAGAAACAATCACTATACTCTTGTTCATAAGGATAAAAATATTACTTTGCTTCCTATGACTCCTGATTCCATTTTGAAAGATGATATTAATAGAGCTAATAAAGCAAAACAGGAGACGAATAAGAGTGAAAATCAGATTGTGGCAAAAGAATTTGAGCAACAAATGAAGCCTAATAATAAACCATCTAGTGTTGCTTCTGAAATTAAATTGAAAAGTGCATGTTTATTTGCCACCAAATCTGATATTGATGAGCTAGATTTCAGCAAATCTGTTTGCTATGCTTTTGTGTGCAAAGAGGCATTATTTTCATTCGAGGACGTTCCTTCCTCTTTGCCTCCTGCTGTCACTAACATTTTGCAGGAGTTCGCTGACGTCTTTCCACAAGACGTGCCACCGGGATTATCGCCTATTCGAGGGATTGAGCATCAGATTGACTTAATTCCCGGTGCTTCACTGCCAAACCGTGCACCATACCGTACCAATCCAGAGGAGACGAAGGAGATTATGCGTCAAGTACAAGAGTTTCTCGACAAAGGTTATATACGCGAATCCCTTAGTCCTTGTGCTGTTCCTATTATTCTAGTGCCGAATAAGGATGGTACATCACGTATGTGTGTTGATTGTAGAGGCATTAATAATATTACTATTCGTTATCGTCATCCTATTCCTAGGCTAGATGATATGCTTGATGAATTGAGTGGCTCTACAATATTCTCCAAAGTTGATTTGCGTAGTGGCTACCATCAAATTCGTATGAAATTGGGAGATGAATGGAAAACAGCATTTAAAACTAAGTTTGGATTATATGAGTGGTTAGTCATGCCTTTTGGGTTAACTAATGCACCTAGTACTTTCATGAGATTAATGAACGAAGTTTTACGTGCTTTCATTGGACGATTTGTGGTAGTTTACTTTGATGACATATTGATTTATAGCAGATCTTTGGAAG
>NW_021172437.1:0-2374 GCF_002162155.2 Triticum dicoccoides
ACCACTCTCATTACCGACATAAACATTTCACTCTAGCCCATCACCCAGATGAACCAGACCTGACACAACTCTAAGCATAGCAGGCATAGCAAGGTAGGAACAACACATACATATGGCTCAATCAACTCCTACACATGCTAGTGGGTTTCATCTAGTTACTGTGGCAATGACAGGTCATGCAGAGGAAATGGGTTCAACTACCGCAGCACACAGCAGTTTGAAACGCGTTGTCTTAATGCAGTAAAAGAGAGCAGGAGCGAGAACATGGGATTGTATCGATATGATCAAATGGTTGGTTGCTTGCCTGATGGTTCGATGCACGGATACGGTTCTTCGTTAGGGTAATCACGGTACTCCTCGGAGGCAGAACCTGTCGCAGAGGACATCGGTACACAACCGTCACCAAACAATGTGCAACAATATGATGCATGCATGAAACATGGCAATATGAGTATGTTGGGCTAATGCAGCTAAAACCAGAAGGGTTTGAACAAATTTGAATCAAATATTCAAATTTCAAACTCAAACATGGCCTCTTAAAGTGCTTTTCCTTATTCTGCTTAAAACATCAATTTAACTTGTTTGATCATGCATGAAAATAGTACAGATGGATAGATTGGATTTTTCTGATCATTTTTCATATATAATTTGTCCAATTTGGAGTTACAGAATAAAAGTTATGAATTTTTGAAGTTTAAATAATATTTTGGAATTTCCTGATTAAATTTAAATCCAGAAATATAATTATTGCGCCAGCATGACGTCAGCATGACGTCAGTGGTCAACTGCGGCTGGCTGAGGTCAAACCTGACGTGTGGGGTCCACACGTCAGTGACAGGGGGGTTTAACAGGTTTAATTTATCCTAATTAGGAATTAGTGGCGCTGGGGCCCACTGTCAGTGTCAGGGGGGGTAGTTAGTTTAACTGATTCGGTTAGTGCTAATCCTAATTAGCTACAGGGCTGGGCCCACCTGTCAGGGACACAGGAGGGTCCTGCCGTGGTCAAGGTGGGTCAAACCCACCGGCGACATGACGCCGGCGAGGCCCGAGACGGCGGCGCGATGCGGGATCGCGCTACAGGGCACGGGCGAGGCCGTGCTTGGGCTCGTTGGAGAGCCCTTGCTCCCGCGCGTCGAACGGTGGTGGTGGCCGTGCCTGAGATGGCCTGTACCATCGACGGCGAGCTCGTGAGCGGCGGCCGGAGTTCGGGTGCGGTCGGAATCGGCGTTGCAGGGTGTTAGGGGAGGCGTTGGTGCGTGCTACGTGCTCCTAGTGAGGTGTGGAGCACGATGGTGTGCTCGGCTTCGAGCTACAATGGCTCCAGCCACGGCGGCGACGAGGCACGGCGGCGGCGACCTTCGGAGCTCAAAGGGGCGGCAGCTACAGGAGGCTAGGGACGACGGGGCAAGGGGGAATCGAATCAGTGGCTCACCGCGGAGCTGCAGGGATGGTTAGCGGGCTCGGGGGCGTCCGGTAGCTCCCGATTCGACGGCGACGATCTCCGGTGGCCGAGAAGGGGAACGGCGACGTGAGCGGCGATGCAGGGCTTCCGGAGGCTCGTGGAGCGGTGGGGAGGAAGAGGGGGTCGAGGCGGAGCCTCTGGGCTAGTCGGGGGAGCGAGGGGTGGCCGGTGACGGCTGCTATGGCGAACGGCGGCGATGGTGGTGTTCGGCCGTGTGAGAGAGAGAGCGAGGGAGAGGAGGGAGGAGCTGAGGGAGAGTGAGAGAGAGCAGGTGGGAGGCGTGGCGTCGTCCGGGGCATCGAGCGAGGAGGGGAGGGCAGGCAGGCAGCCGAGCAGGTGGCGTGGCGCGGTGGCGCGCGCGCGCGCCGGCCACACTCCCCTCCATCTGTCGAGGACGAAGACGACAGAGGAGGGAGGCGGCTGGGCCGCCTGCTGGCTGGGCCGGCCAGCTGGCTGGGCCGGCCAGCTGGCTGGGCCGCACAGTGGAGGAGCCCAGGTAAGCTCCTCCTGTTATTTATTTTTCTGTTTTCTAATTTCTGACATTTGTTTTGATTTAAATAATATATTAAATCATTTATTTAACTTATGCCAATTTTGCAGGAGCTAGATATATTATTCCAGAGCTCCTTTATAATTGGCATAATATTTGGACATATATTAATATATATAATTAATATATTTCCAATGCAAATATTTATGCATTAATTCCAAATGCCCAAAATAAATACCTATGAGCTCTTAAAAATATTGGTTTGATTTTTATCTCTGTCCAATATTTTCAGAGAGCAACATGAGCATTTTCTTGGACCCTTTTGGAGAAATTTTTATTTGGATCATTTTCAGGAATGATTCTGAGGGTTTCACAATCCCCATTTCAAGTTAAATGGAAATTTTAAACATGATGCACACACT
>NW_021172438.1:0-13650 GCF_002162155.2 Triticum dicoccoides
GTTTCCTTTGGAATCATCCCAAATCAGTCATGCACACGTGCGAAGTATTCTGTAGTCTGGAGACTTGCAACCTTCATTCTATATGTGTCCCTAGCACACCAAGCCACTGATTGATTTGTTCAAGGAGAAGAAGTTTCTTCTTAAGAGCATGCCTTATGCAAGGACTTCGATACCCTCGTTGATGATTTCCCCTCCTGAACTCGGTAGTGTTTTATTATAAGACTACTATGTGGTCATGCTTGTCTGGGACAACGTGTTCACATGTTAGTAGCAGAACCAGCTCATGTTTTGGAGCTTGCTATCGTAGTTCATCTCCCGAGAGTCCCGCAACGTCATCTCGTCGATTCGTGTTGCAAACCTTCATTTTTCTTCCTAGACTCGATGGGTCTGGAATATTCTGACACCAACCAGATCTGAATCTCAGGCAGATATGATGGTTGGAACATTTCCCCAAGAACTATAATATTGGTCGCGCAATAACCGGTAAAGTGGATGTCGTGCCCAACACACCCAGCCGGAAGACCTGTTATTATAATATCTTGATTGATGAAGTTGGCCACCTCCCCATAGGGATTTCGTAGGGTTTACCCCCTAGTTGCCCCTATGGATTTTTGTGTTCCCGAAGTCCGACCTTTACTTGATGTTCTAGATACCAGATCATTTCTATGAATGGGTTACACTAGCACATCAAGGAGAACATTAGAAGCGGAGTGCTAAATGTCTCTCAGTCGATCATCCAGATTTTGTTCCTTGGCTTCGCTAAGGTGTAATCTGAGAAGTGTTATCTTCCTTTGCATCTGCATCATCCATCATCATTCATCGTGGTAGCAAGTTGTGTTGCCAGGATCCTTGACACGGATGTTGGTAAAACCTTGATGAATATGGAAATGATCAAGTTCTTGAGAGCACGCACAAGCGCTACGTGTTATCATCGGCACTAACTGGGATTGCTCTCAGTTTTCTCGGCAATGCTATGATCTTTTCAAACAGTGAATTCACTCTCTGTTGTTGGGTTCTTCCCCAGTTACCAGAATCATTCCCAGCATTTGCATTTTGTTCCTAGCTTGCACCGTCAATGTGCCATTCTACCATGGGTCTCTTCCATTTCCGGTGGTAAGCAAATTCATCCATTACATTGTCTTCAACAAGGTAATCCACATCATCCAAGTCCAAGTATGCCATTCTACCGACCCCGCCAATCGATTGCTGTGATTTGCCTTCGGCTGATATAGAGAGTCTCAGTGATCTCTATATCAAAGGTAATTCTTTTTTCCACTTAAGATAATAATCTACGAATCACCCTTCTCCAGGATGTTTCGTCGTGGTGTCATGGCAATTCAACTCCTCGTTATGTTGACAACCGATCACCACATTCTTAAGTCTGGAATTGCTGTCTACCTAGTGAGCCTCGTCACCTGCTCCACTCTGTCCCTCTAGAGGTATGCTTCGTCTCTCAGCTTGAGAGATGTTGCTATGTCACATTCCGGGAGTTAATCCTGAGTTGTTCGATCTTCGAGAAGATCGACCCTTCTAGAGTCTCCTTCTTCCCTCCATGTCATGTTGACAGGATTTCTCAGAGCAAGACATCAAGACAATGATGGTGAATGGATCAACGTTCAACTGAAGTGCACCCTGGATCGTGAAGATTATACTAGTTGCGTTTACCTTTCACCTTACCCTACGCTTGAATCTCGAGACGAGATTCTTGTTTAGTGGGGGTGAGTTGTCACATCCCTAGTTCTGACAATGCCTAGTGCATGCATTAGAGTGTTACATCATGTTTAAATTTCATTTAAACCTGAGATGGGGATTGACTAAGCCCTAACACCAAATGAATTCAACTAGGGTCAAAATAAAACCTTTTTCATTGATCTCAAAATGTCCTCTAAAAATGTTCAACATTTCTGGTTTGAGGTGGAAGCATCTACCAAAAATGGTTTATATTTTTGCAGGGCATATTTGGTCACTGAATTAAACCATATTGTATTTGACTTTGGGCATTTAAATACTATAAACAATTTAAATGTTCAAATAAATGCTGGAAAATTGTTAGGGGTCACTGAAATAATTCAGAAAACACCCATAACTGTTTCCAGGATTTTATAAAATGATTTGATATTTTAAATCAAATCAAAAACAAATTGCAGAAAATAGAAAAGATAAAACAGAACAGAATTATAAGAGAGAGAGAGACTACCTGGGCCACTTACCTGTAGTCGGCCCAGCTGGCCAGCTCCTCCCGCTGGCCCAGTTCCCCCCCCCTCCCCTGGCCGGCCCAGCCCACCAGCGCCCTCCCTGTCGTCTTCCTCCTCGGGACAGTAGGACAGAGGCGAGGCGTGGCGCGCGCCCGAGAGCCCCGGCCACCTCCTGCTTCGCGCTGGAGGCCGCCCTTCGTCCTAATTCGTGCCACGACGACGCCCCGTGTCCCCTCTCTCTCTTCCCTCACTCGCTGCATCTTCTCCCCCTCCTCTGTTCCTCTCTCCCTCTCGTGCCGAGCGCAGCCGCCGCCACCGACGCCGATTGCCGCAGCCACCGTGCTCCCCACGCCTCACCGACGCCCCAGGGAGCTCCGCCTCGACCCCCTCCTTCCTCCCCATCGACCCACGGCCCTCCGGAAGCCCTGCAACGCTGCCACCATCGCCGTTCCGTCGCCGGCCACCGAAGCTCCCCTCCGTCGATTCGCCGGACCCCGTGCCTCCCCTGCCTCGCCAGCAGCACCAGAAGAACCGCGGTGAGCCGCTGCATCGTTTCCCCCATGCCTCTTTGCTTAATTCACCCCCTAGCCGCTCCCTCCACCGGAGCCGAGACGCTCCGCCGCACGGGCTCGTCACCGGTGAAGCCCCGGTGACCAAATGGTCCCACGCCTGCGTCCGTTGCACTCGTTGCGTCCCGTAGAGTAAAACTAGCGCGACCACTATCTTGTTTGCACACCGCAGCGCCGGTCCCGCGAACCCCCGAGCTCCGGCCGCCGCCGGGGTCGATACCGCGCTCAACTCCGGCCACCCCACGCCCTCTCGTGGCTCCCCCTAGATGCGCGGGAGCACGGGCTTCCTCCTGGTGCCCTCAGGGTGCCCAACCGCAGCCTGTAGTGCCAACCCGAGCTACTCCGGCGAGGTTCCGCCGTCGCCGTGGTCGCCGGCGTCACTCGCCGACGTGGCCACTTAATTAGGGCGTAAACACCTCGCTAATCACCCACTAGAGCCACTGCCAAGTGGGCCCCGTGCGTAATTAATTAGTTTAACCTCTCTGTTTAGATTAGTACTAATTTTGTGGGCCCCATAGGTCAGTTTGACCTGGCCCCGTCACACTTTGACCGACCCTACACGTCGGAGTTGACCGTGCTGACGTGGCCTTTGACCCGGCCCCACCTGTCAGTGGGTTAAACAACCCTGTGTCACTGACGTGTGGCCTCCACACGTCAGGTTTGACCTGGAGGCGCCCTGTTGACCTGCTGACGTCAAGGTGATGTCATGCTGACGCATTAAATGATTTTCTGGATTTAAAAATAATCAGGAAATTCCAGAAAATGCCTAAAACTTCAATAATTCATAGAAAATTAACCGTAACTCCAAATTAAATAATTTATATATGAAAAATTATCAGAAAAATTCAAGGAATCCATCTGTACCATTTTCATGCATGTTAGAACAACTTATCACTACTGTTTAGGGCAAATGAAGTGAATGACATTTAAATAACCACATATGGAGTTTGAATTTGAATCTTGTATTCAAACCAACCCCATTTAACTTGTTGCTAGATGCATTAGCCCAAAACACATTCATTTTGCCATGTCATGATCATGCATCATATTGTGCATTGCATTGATTGTGTTCCTTTCTGTGTTGCCGGTATTTGTCCCCTTTCGATAGACGTGATACCGATGACGTGATCGTTGACACTGATGAAGACTCAATGCTATCTTCAGAAGTGCCAGGCAAGCAAAACCCCCTTGTTCATTCCGATACAATCCTACTCTCTCGCTCCTGCTCTCTTTTACTGCATTAGGACAACAACGATTCATCTGTTACTTGCTGCGGTAGTTGAACCCCTTTATCCTTTGCATGACCTGTCATTCCACAGTAAATAGATGAAACCCACTAGTATGAGTAGGAATTGTTTGAGCCCTGTTGTGCCTACTCATTCATGCTTGTTTGTCATGCCTGCTACTGCTTAGAGTTGAGTCAGGTCTGATTCATCGGGGATGAATCAGAGGCGTGTGAACATGTCCTACTGTGTGTGAGCTAAGTGTGTGAACACGATTTGGTAAAGGTAGCGGTGAGAGGCCATGTAGGAGTACATGGTGGGTTGTCTCATTGAAGCCGTCCTCAGGAACTAAGTTCTGTGTTTGTGATCCATGATTCAGCTACTACCATACATTGGGCCCTGAAATATGACCCCGCTCGACTTCTTATTCACCCTTGTCCTCTGTCCAGGAGTTGCAAGTAGTTTCTGGTGTTTGTAGCTTACTGGAGGCCGTGGACAGCGCTGACCGTAGGGGTGGGCTGTGATGCGGTAGGTACGTGGCACGGTGTACCGGATGCCCGTTTGGTATCTCGGGAACCCTGTTCACATCGTTTGGGGCTGTGAGCGAAACTCCGGCCGGATCTCCTCATGGATGGAACCCGAATAGGCGATAAACCTGGACTAGAGACTTGAGTGTTTAGGTAGGTCGTGGTCTACACCCACGTCGGCTTTCGCTTGAAGTCTGCCGAGCACATGTCGTGTGCAGACGCTAAGTGGTGGAAACATGTATGAAGAAGTACACCCCTGCAGGGTTAACATCATCTATTCGAATAGCCGTGTCCACGGAAAAGGACTTCTGGATTGCTTATATCAGTTCATAGACAAGTGAAAGTGGATACTTTAAAATGCGCAAGATAAGCGTGAGTGCTATGGATGGCGTTCTCGTAGGGAGACGGGAGCGGATCCATAGTGGTGTATTGATATGGTGAATATGTGGACTCGTGTGCGCCACCTCAAAAGAGTTACTTGCAGTCGTAGTTCAGGATAGCCACCGAGTCAAAGCTGGCTTGCTGCAGTCAAACTCCACCATCCCCTTTGTTGATAATGATGCATATGTAGATAGTTCTGATGTAAGTCTTGCTGGGTACATTTGTACTCACGTTTGCCTATTTTATGTTTTTGCAGAGAGACTTCGGTCTCACTAGTAGTTCCACGTGGACTTCGACGTTTAGCTTGTTACCTCAGCTACGATCTTGTGCCCTCGGCAGGATCTGGTAGATAGTCAGGCTTCTCAGCCTTTTTCATTTATAGATGTCTGTACTCAGACATGATAGCTTCCGCTTGTGCCTTGACTTGTATGCTCTGATTGTTGGGTCATGAGACCCATGTTTGTAATGTCTCGCTCCTCGGAGCCTATTGAATAAACTACTTGAGTCATAGAGTCATTTTGTGATGCCATGTTGTATTGCACATATCGAGCATATTGTGTGTATGTTATTGAAATGCTTGGTATGTGTGGGATCTGACTATCTAGTTGTTTATCTTTAGTAGCCTCTCTTACCGGGAAATGTCTCCTAGTGTTACCGCTGAGCCATGGTAGCTTGCTACTGCTCTGGAACACTTAGGCTAGCCGGCATGTGTCCTTCTTCGTTCCTGTGTCTGTCCCTTCGGGGAAATGTCACGCATTGAGTACCGGAGTCCTGTTAGCCCGCTACAGCCCGGTTTACCGGAGTCCTGCTAGCCCAGTGCTACAGCCCGGACCCACTTGCTGATGACCGACACGTTCGATGCTGGGTCATGGATGCCTGTCCCTGTAAGTCTGTGCCACTTTGGGTTTACGACTAGCCATGTCAGCCCGGGCTCTTTATCATATGGATGCTAGCGACACTATCATATACGTGAGCCAAAATGCGCAAACGGTCCCGGGCAAAGGTAAGGCGACACCCGTGGGGATACCGTGCGTGAGGCCGCAAAGTGATATGAGGTGTTACCGGCTAGATCGATGTGACATTGAGTCGGGGTCCTGACAGGCTACGCCAGCGATGGGAGTACGGTGGGGCGGTGAGGCCTGCGCGGCAGTACAGCCGGGCGCGAGGAGGAGGGAGCAGGCAGTCCCACCGACGCTTGTTTGAGCGGCTGGAGCATGAAGAGCAAAGATTGAAGAAGCACGACAGCCGTTGAATGGACATCCAACAGTCACTACTCTCGTGTGTTGACTAAGTTGACAGGGCGTTGCGTGTGCGTCAACCTTTTTTTTATGAAAGCATATGCGTCAACCTGTAGTAGGCGCACAAATCAGCCTCAAATCTGTGGAAAACAGCAGACAACCCATCTGCCATTATTTCTAATAATGTACATCCCATTTGCTAATTCTTAATAATTTTTTTGGAGCCCATCTTCTTTTTGTTAGCATTACACCCCATATTGTGGCCATGGTTAAAAAGTATACGAAATTGTGACACTCGAAAATTTTTACTTTGGTTTTCAGCAAAAACTTTGTGGTTTTTGAAAAGAGGCCATTTAAAATTTTCCAGAAAACCTTCCTCTTAAGAAACTTTCTTTTCTTTGGCAAGGTTTTTATTCTGGTTTCAAACTTTGGTGTTTGACCTTTTGAAACTTCTTCTCTGTTGGTTCTCTCTCAATTTTTTTTTTGGGAGTTTAATCTTTTTCTTTTAAAAAGAACTCCAGGAAATTTGGGATTTTCATATCTTGGAACCACCATGACTTGGCATTCTTGCACATGTGGTAAAACCCCTCCAAAACCTCCCCTACAACTTGTGATCAACCTAAATTCTCTGTCCCAACTAATCCAAACTGGTTTTGGATTTTTATTCCAATTATTTTTCCCTCAATTCAATTCTGAAAATTATTTGAAGCCTGAGAGATTTTCAAAGCAAGTGCCCTATTGCATTTGAGTTTTGACCTCAAACCAATTCTCCTGGATTGTCCTTTGAACCCACAACCCAGAACCATCTTGATCCACTCCTCCTCTTTTCAAATTTTTCAAAATTCAGTCTCTGCAAGTTTGGACCAGATTTGCCAAATTTGGTGAAATTCATATCTACACTCCTCCAAAAATTCCACCAAAATTCAGGCAGCCTATTTGAGCAAGGAGAAGCCACTCCACCAAAAATCAGCTCAAGGAAAAATCACCAAAGGCCAATTTCATTCAGTCGAACACCTGGTGGGCACTGTTACTGTTCATAGTTCAGAAATTCAGTTTTCAGTGTCATCTTCAGTCCGTCAGTTTCAGTCACGCGGCCACAGTGCCCTTGGCACGTTCCTCGCCGCCTCTTCCTCTTGTCCGAAGCTGCACACGCGTGCGTGGAGCCTTCCTGGCGTCGGTAGCGCGCTGGCTCGCCCTCGCCGGCGTCTTCTGCGGCGTCGGGACCTCCCGTGGCGGCCGACAGGAGGCACACCATGGCAGAACGCCGTTCCGCGCCGCCCATCGCTCCCTGGCTCTCCGCGTGGCCTCATGCACGCCAGCGCACGCCCGTAGCACAGCCACCGTGGCCGGCAAGCACGGAACGCGCTCTCCGCCGCCGACGGGCCCGCACCATCACCGTTCCGTCGAGCTCGCCCTTAACACCCAAACCCCGGCCAGTTCAACACCAAAACGGACCCGTTGGACCTCCGTGATGATGCTCGACCCCCTAACCACCCCGACCGAGCACTGCGCCACCGTAATCGCTCTCCGGTGATCCTCGTTCACGGCAACCGCCTCGGACCGCCTATATAAAGGGGTCCCGAGCTCACTCTCGTGCACGCAGCACCTCCACTACTCACCAACACCCCGCCAGGCCACTAGGGGGACCTCGAGGAGGTCTCCTCCCCCAGCTCCGGCCGCCTCGCCCCGCCTCGGCCTCCAGCTCGATTCACTTCGGTGAGGCCACCTCCGGCGCCCAAACCTCGTCCGTAGCCCTCTCTTGCACCCAGTAGTCTAACCCCCACCTCAATTTAATCTTTGCAGCCCTCTCCGACGAGCTCCATCCACGCCCGAACCACCATCCGCCGGAGTTGAGACCGCCGTCGACGTGCTGCTCACCGGTGACCAACACCACCACCCACCGTTGCGGAAGGACACGGTGAGCACATTGGTAACCTCTGATCCCCATGCCTCGCCGTGGATCGCCACCGGCGACCACAGCAGCTCTCGGGCGCCGACGAGCCTCGTCCCTCCCATTTGAAAATTTAAACATGACAAGTGGGACCCGCTGTCAGCCTCTCTGTCCTTTCTAAACGAAGCGTTATCTGAAAACGCCTTCTGCCAAATACGTTTTCTCTTCGGGCTGGCGTAATCGCTACCGAAGCGTTTTCTGCTTTTATAAACTAGCCCCTGGAAATCTTCTGTTTCATTACAGATAAGTCCCTGGACAAAAACCCTTATAACTTTTAATCAGAAAAGTATTTTTGATTGATTCTTTTTCTGTTCTCTTTAAAATTTTGTCTAGTTTTTTATCAGATTTATTTGAAAAATATTTGGTTTACCTTCTGTGCTCTCCTTGGTATTTACGTTAGCGCATGTATTTTCTTTAAACCGTAGATACCGAAGGAGGTGATGGAGCCGCGAACTTCACCGAGCTAGGCTCCGACTACTCTGAACCAGGCAAGCATGTTTGAACTTTTGATATGATGAGTGTCTCGGCATGTTTTGCATTTAGTTAGTTTCATGGCATGTTGGTAAGCATACCGATGAACGTTATTTTATGTGATAATAAGGTGAGTGAGTTCAATGATCCATACGTGGATGAATGAGAATATGAATGGCCATGTGTTGGTATGAGGATGGGTACGATGGCAGTGTTGTAGCATGCCAGTCTTACGCCAGACTATGTGACTTCAGTGTCAAACCATTTCGGTCCAGTACCTATCATTTCCTTCCTTGTACTACCACATGTTTTCCGCAAGGAATATGGTTTAGTAAGTTGCAAACCACTTTCGTGGTACACACCAAAGAGGAGAGGCCGTGATGATGGTTCCATGGCCCTGGATTAAAGCCAGTCATCCGGTCAGGGGGCATGGGTGTTTCCGGTTGGGACCAAGAGGGGGGCACCCCTTAGAGCGCGCGTATATAAATTTGATCCCATGCTATTCGAGATTGTGATCTCCCCGTCTCAAAAGTTTTTCTTGGACGATGACTAGGGTGATTCCTAGCATCGAGAGGTAGGATGGGTGTGTACCGGTTAGCTGTGTTTTCTTCCGAAATACCGTAAACGGAACTAGTCCTTCGTGACTACGGAAATCCGTTGGCTGTGGGAAAAATTTTGTACAAACTCTGCAGAGTCATATATTCCTCCAAATCATCTATTCCATGTCGAGTTTCGTTCCATCTTATCCTAATCAATTGTCAGCTTTGATGACAGAGACTCCGGTGAATCGCATGAGTGCTAAGTCCGGTTGAATGATTATCCCTGTGGATGGACTAACCCGTTTATTCTCATGGATTGAATGTTTATTATGAGTATTATTTACTGGTGAATTTAAAGCCCTTTCTGCGATGTCGCTCAGACGTCCGACTGTGGCATTTCTTTTAAAGCCCTTTCTGCGATGTCGCTCAGACGTCCGACTGTGGCATTTCTTTTAAAGCCCTTTCTGCGATGTCGCTCAGACGTCCGACTGTGGCATTTCTTTTAAAGCCCTTTCTGCGATGTCGCTCAGACGTCCGACCGTGGCATTTCTTTTAAAAGCCCTTTATGTGGTGTCGCTAAGATGCCCGACTGTGGCATCATTTTCCTTATTCTTATTTGTTCACCTTTCGAGGCGTCGCTTCAGACACCCGATCGGTCCTTATTTATGTTCTGTGGAATTTCAGGCGGACTACCGCCGTTTTCCCTTTTTACTTACCCGTTATGCCAATTTTATTTATTGTGCATTAAGGAATTAATCATGTTGCATCCATGCATGCATTTGTTATATCTTACGTCCGAACTGTCTTGCGAGTACTTTCAAAGTACTCACTGGCTTGTTGATTTGGCCAGATGCTGACGAAGGCGATCTCATGGATGAAGAGTTCGATAGCGAGTCCGACACTTAGAGGAGTCCCAGTCAGTCTCGTGCGACCCTGGATTGGGCCACTGTTTTATAACCGCTTCCGCTACCAAATAAATTTATCGAGCCTCACCTCGACGTTCGATGAAATGATATCATTAGAGTCTTGTATTTCCCTTCCCGCTGTGCTTTTCCACCACCAACCTATCCATGAGTCAGTAGTATGTCTCCACACCACTGTGTCCTGTCCGCCATTATGTATGATTATTGGCGTGCTTGTAATAATTTGGTTGAGCGACCGCAGTTCAACCCTGTAATATATTTTATGCTACTGGCTTATTGTATCAAGAAATTGTCTACCAGTGAGGAGGATTTCTCTCATACTGGACTCAAAAGACTGGTTTATCAATAAATATTTTTATTGGAAAACCGGTCGTGACAAGCTTGGTACCAGAGCCAGGCTGACTGTAGGAAGCCACTAGGTGCGATCGCTAATTAGTTATTAGCATGACAGGGCTATTTTATGCCTTTGCAATTGTAGTCATTTTCTGTCAGTCAGCATAAATTTATGATCTGACCCTGCAGAATTTTTCCTACTTTTGTAGATGGCCGACGTCAGCTGCGAGTCTCAGACCTTCGCCAACGTGCCCGATGGGTTCGTCAAGCTTCTTTCTTTCATCGTTCAGGTCGCGATGGGGCCATCCGTGCGCCCAGTCTTCACACTCTACCAGCACTGAGTCAACGACAGTCTGACCATGCACCAGGCCGCGGTGCAGTTCAGGGGAGGGCGTGGTGAGTCACGCCGCTTCCGGTTCGTGGGAAGAGCTATGCCTACGGAGAGGCATGCTATGCAGATGGCAGCCCGCGAGGCGATAGCTCGTCTCAGGGATGTCCTTTCCGTGATGAGGACTCGTCGTTACCGTTATCTTCCGTGCCATGTGCCTTACACCTGTCACTACGCATACTCCTGCCCCAGAGGAGAACGAGACGAGGCTTTTGAGATGCTCATTGAGTATCTCCGGGCCCTGGAGGCAGCCTTCGACAACCTGGTGGACGACTTCGTAGCTACCCGCATGGACTCAGTCCATGGCTGTGCTGCCAACAGGAGGGAGCTCCTACCCATCGCTCCGCCACCGACTTTTGTCTCGTCATCAGCATCTTTTACGCCTACTCGTCGCCTGCCTTCTACCGAAGAATTTAACCAAGTCATTGCACCCACTCCAGCGCGCACTACACCAACCTTCGCGCCCACTCCTGTACGTGTTGCTCCGCCCCTGGCGACCGCTCCGCCCGCTCTGCGCAACACTACACGTATGGAGCCCATTAGCGAGGAGGAGGTCGAGTCCCCAACCTCGCTACGCCTCGCCCTCGGCAGGGCAAGGGAGGTCGTCAACATTTCTGCCTGAGTACGCTTAGCTGCCGTGTGTTGTACCGCTTTGTAAGATATGTGCATAGGCTGGGGGAAGTAGCCTGTTTTCGCATCATGTAGGATCTGGAGAAGTGCACTAGCCTTAATAACATGTCAGGATTAGGTACGCATATCCTGAGTGATGTACTGTATAATTACCGCCCGCGTGTAAGATGTGTAATGAGCAGTCCTTCTCCGTGCGCAAGTCGTTTTATTTTTCTTAAGTAAGCTGAGTTATTTAATTCTATTTGCCAGCTTTATGCATTTTATGGATTTGTTTTTGCGACTCTTTCCGCTTTTCTTATGGGTTTTACAAAATATATCCCCAGAGTGAAAAATGTCTCGTCCTTGGACTAGCTCCATGCCAATTCCATCAGAGGAAAATTATGATGCACAACCCAGCAACGAGTTCACTCAGGGACAGTCAAGCCAACCGGGAAATGAATCGGCACTTTCACAAATGTGCCGCCTTTATGAACAGAGTCAGCAACAACATCGTGAAATAATGAACCAAGTCATCAACATGGGAAATCACCATGGACAGTATCAGCAACGTTCCAAGTTATCTGAGCTACAGAAGACACGTCCTCAAACATTTTCTCACACTGACAAGCCTCTTGAAGCCGAGGACTGGCTTCGAGATATGGAGAGGAAATTAATTATTGCAAAGTGTTCAGATCTCGAGAAAGTACTATATGCTCCACACTATCTCACAGGAGCAGCCGCATCGTGGTGGGAGAATTTTCTGCACATGCATCCCAACGAAAATGACATAACCTGGGATGATTTCAAGGAAGGTTTCCGTGGTGCACATATTCCTAAGAGTATTATGAAAATCAAGAAGAGAGAATTTGATGACCTCAAACAAAGGAACATGACAGTGTCAGATTACAACAGTCAATTTACCCTAATATCCCGCTACGCCAATGAGGAGCGTATGACTGAAATCAAGAAGATGGAGAAATTCCTTGACGGTCTGGCGCCCGCACTTAAATGCCAACTGGTCGTGCACACTTTTCCCGATTTTAAAACGCTGGTGGACAAGGCCATTACTCTGGAAAATGAGAGACGCAGTCTGGAAGATATCCGCAAGCGAAAAAGGGACCAGACTAACCACACTCGCAATCACCGAAGCAAGATAGATTTTAAAAAGGGTGGGACACCCAAATTCTCATCCAATGTCTCACGCCCAATCAAGAATTTTCATGCAAGGGACAAGGAATTCACCTATCGCCCCGGCGTTACTTGTTACGCTTGTGGAGAAGAAGGGCACTATGCCAAACAGTGCCCCAAGCCAAGGAATTCAACCCCAAAGCCGAACAACGACAGCAATAATTCAGCGCCCAAACGAAACAATTTCAATCCCAACAATAACCACAGGAAGGGTCATCTGAACCACGTAACCAAAGAGGAGGCACAAAATGCTTCGGATATCGTACTCGGTACGTTTCCTGTCAACACAATACCGGCAATGGTTTTGTTTGATTCTGGAGCTTCTCACTCTTTCATCTCGAAAAGTTTTGCTTTGCAAAATAATTTTTCGATGCTTCCTTTGGAGAAATCCATAATAATCAAGTCCCCTGGGATTCAGCAAGTTTCTCAGAATTACTGTCAGAATGTGGTCATTGAGTTTGAAGGATTGGAGTTTTACACAAATCTTATTGTATTGGAAAATAAAGGACTGGATGTCATCCTAGGGATGGATTGGCTAACCACCAATAAAGGTTTTATAGACTGTTTCAATAGGACCGTGATTCTCACACACCACCAAGGGAAGACAATAAGAGTATCAGCCAAGGAAGGAAAAAGACCCCGACAACCGAGGTTAAATAAGGTGGACGTTTCTGAGCTAAACAAGGTTCCAGTAGTGTGTGAATTTCCAGATGTATTCCCTGAAGAGCTGCCAGGCATGCCACCAGATCGAGAAATAGAATTCCGCATTGAGCTAGCACCAGGAACCACCCCCATATACAAGAAACCATACAGAATGGCACCATCCGAGTTGATCGAATTGAAGAAGCAGATAAAGGAATTACTGGATAAAGGGTACATTCGGGCCAGCTCCTCACCTTGGGGATCACCAATTTTATTTGCCAAGAAGAAGGATGGAACGCTGAGATTGTGTATCGACTATCGAGCACTTAACATGGTCACAGTCAAAAACAAATACCCGATGCCAAGGATAAATGATTTGTTTGATCAACTTGCTCAGGCCAAGGTATTCTCAAAGATTGACTTAAGGTCAGGATACCATCAATTGAAGGTACGAACGGAAGATATCCCCAAAA
>NW_021172439.1:0-2047 GCF_002162155.2 Triticum dicoccoides
ACCATGTTTAAGTAGAGATTACAGCGGGTAATAGAGGGGTTACACCGCTGCATAGAGGGGGGAAGAGTTGGTGATGAAGGCGGTGAAGTTGTTGGTGAAGATCGCGGTGATGATGATGGCCCCCGGTGGCACTCCGGCATCACCGGAAGCAAGGGAGAGAGAGCCCCCTTCTTCTTCTTCTTCCTTGACCTTCTCCCTAGATGGGAGAAGGGTTTCCCCTCTGTTCCTTGGCACCCATGGCGTGGGAGGCGCGAGTGCCCCTCCGAGATTGGATCTGTCTTTCTGTCTCTCTCTGTTTCTATGCTCCCTGGTTCTGCCCTTTCACCGTTTCTTATATATCCGGAGATCCATAACTCCGATAGATTTTTCTCTAAAAATTAGCTTTCTTGCGGCAAAAGAAGAGCATCAACCGCCTTACGGGGTGCCCACGAGGGTCAGGGGCGCGCCCCTGCCTCGTAGCCCCCTCGGGCACCATCTCGCATTGGTTTTTCTTCCCAAAAATCATAAATATTCCAAAAATATTCTCCGTCCATTTTTGTCCCGTTTGGACTCTGTTTGATATTGGGTTTCTGCGAAATATAAAACATGCAACAAACAGGAACTGTCACTGGGCACTGGATCAATATGTTAGTCCCAAAAATAGTATAAAAAGTTGCCAAAAGTATACGAAAGTTGAACAATATTGGCATGGAACAATCGAAATTAATAGATACGACGGAGACGTATCAATAGGTCACATGCAAGAAATGGGAATGAAATTCAAAAATCTGGGCGTCATGGCTCGGCCAGAATGATTGAAAAACTTGGTTTTTTAATTCCTGCAAATCCAAAACATGGCTGAAAATCATGAACTTGGCATGGTGTCATGACATGGCACCAACATGTTTGAGTAAATTTTTTGGCCGAATTGGAACAAGCTTTGGTGTAAGCTTCTTGCAAACCGGAGCTTCCGTCAAGAAGGCTCGTGGTTCCGAGAGGAACGTGCCACCTCCGTGTGCGAAACGACATACGTACATTGCGTTCTCCCGCCTTAATTTTTTAACATTGGCAGATTAGACCAAATAGAAGTATCATGCTAAACTTTGGAATTATTCCGGGTTCGTATGGCATTTTTATGCATTAATTGAGTTTCTGGGCATTTAATGTGCATAATTCAAATTTGAACTACAAGCACATATTCCAGTGCACCAAAGTTATTTGAAAAATCACATGTGAGTCCTTGGGTAAATTTATAGGTCCCATGCAAGAGATGAGAATAAAATTCAAACATCTGGGCGTCGTGGCTCGCATGGAAAGATTGAGAAACTTGATTTTTTAATTCCTGTAAATCCAAAACATGCCTGAAAATCATGAAACTTGGCATGGTGTCATGACATGGCACCAACATGTTGCGGTAAATTTTTTGGCCGAATTGGGACAAACTTTGGTGTAAGCTTCTTGCAAACCGGAGCTTCCCTCAAGAAGGCTCGTGGTCCTGAGAGGGAACGTGTCGCCACCATGTGCGAAATGAGATACGTACACTTCCTTCTCCCGCCTTAATTTTTTTACATAGGCAGATTAAACCAAATAGAAGTATCGTGCTAAATTTTGGAATTATTCCGAGTTCGTTTGGCATTTTTATGCATTAATTGAGTTTTTGGGCATTTAATGTGCATAATTCAAATTTGAACTACAAGCACATGCTCCAGTGCATCAAAGTTGTTTGAAAAACCAAATGTGTGTCCTTGGGTGAATTTCTAGGTCCGATGCAAGAGATGGGAATGAAATTCAAACATCTGTGCGTCCTCGCCCGGAAAGATTGAGAAACTTGGTATTTTAATTCCTGTAAATCCAAAACACGCCTGAAAATCATGAAACTTGGCATGGTGTCATGACATGGTACCAACATGATGCAGTAATTTTTTTGGCCGAATTGGGACAAGCTTTGGTGTAAGCTTCTTGCAAACCGGAGCTTCCGCCAAGAAGGCTCGTGGTTCCGAGAGGGAACGTGCCACCTCCGTGTGTGAAACGACATACGTACACTGCCTTCTCCCGCCTTAATTTTTTT
>NW_021172439.1:6709-11362 GCF_002162155.2 Triticum dicoccoides
CAAAGCTGCCACATGTCAGCTACCTAACCTGGGGTAATAGGCTGGCTATTTGGATGCTTTGCCGTCTGCTGGCAGACGGCAAAGACCATTGCATCTTTGCCGTCAGCCAGCAGAAGGCAAAGAAATCAAATAGGCCAGCCCCCCAGGTGCTGCCACGTGGACGCTATGCCGTCCGCTGGCAGACGACAAATATGCAAAGGTCTTTGCCATCTGCCAGCAGACGGCAAAGCACGACGTTATACCACTAACAACATGTAGCTGACACATATGCTGTCCAGGTCCTTTGTCGTCTGCTGGCCGACGGCAAAGACCATTTCATCTTTGTTGTCCGGCAGCAGACGGCAAAGAAGCCTTTGTTGTAGCTCGTTTAGCCAGACCTGTTGTCATCTGCTGGCGGACGGCAAAGGCCTTTGCCGTCTGCCAGGCATGCCTTTGTCGTCTGCCATGGCTGACGGCAAAGTTCCTGATTCCTGTAGTGAAGGGTCGGCCCGGGCGTGGTTGAACCAGTTGGCTCCAGCTAGCATATATTGTTGGGAAGACCTGGCTCGAGTGTTCATCAAAACATTCGAAGCCACGTGCAAGCATCCTGCCGGGCTGACTGAATTGCAGCACCATGTTTTGAATCCAAATGAAACCCTGAGAGATTACATACAGCGTTGGACCATGCTTCATCATGTGGTTGAGAATGTCATCCAGCATCAGGCAGTTTGCTCCTTCAAGGCTGGTGTTAGATATAAAGAACACATCCTGAAGTTCGGTCGGGCTGGAACCAGTGGCGGATGTATAGGGTGGCCAGGGTGAGCCGCGGCCCACCCTGGGATTCTGAGACATGCCATATACATATACATTCTAAATGGGCCAGAAAAAAAATAGCCCAATAAACAGACCGTCCATATCCAGATTTCATCCAGTTCCCCGACGCCCACTGCTCCCTCGCACCTATTCGACCCTGATAGCCGCCTCCGCACCTCGCCTCGCCGTTCCTCGTCGCTGTTTGTGCTTGGCGTCCCTACCGTCGCCCAGCCGCGGAGGAAGCTCCCAGCTCCCGCCTCTTCTCCAGCCCGCCCGCCCGGCCCTCGATCCAGGTGCATAGTGAGACGGCGAGCCCTATCCCAGCGCGCGGCTGCGCCTTGGCCCTGCCAGGGTCCAGCTGCCTGCGCCCCTGCCGCAGCTTGTGGCGGCTGCCTAGCGGCCCTGCCCTCGCCCCCTCCAAATCCGGCTGCAGTGAGGTACTGAAATCAAATACCCCAAATTCATGATTTACCCCAAATTGATGATTTAGGGTTTGCTTTTTGCACTATGGTCTGCCTCATTTAGCTTTATTGATAGGAAGTAGTGTTGATAGAAAGTAGTATTCTTACAGATTTGTTGAAGAATGAAGAGGGCAGCAGACATTGTTTCTCCCTTTCAAAGAGAAGCTATGAAGATAGAGAAGAAGAACAAGGCAGAGAATATGTCGGATGTAGCTGAAGAGCAGACCCATGAAGTTGTGTGTATGCCGGTTGTGATTGAAGAGCAAATTGAAGAACCAACATTGTATATGTCAAATGTGAGCATAGAGCAAACTGAGGATGTGTCACCGCCATCACCACCGGTTTATGATTTTAGTCGTCTTAAACATGATCCCTGGGACAGGCTACCCCTTGCAAGTTATCCTATCAATGATCAAGATGCAGTTCGAAGAGCATATATCCTTAAAAAGCCATTCAAACCTTATGCACATGACTTTAAAAAAAGAACAATTGGGAGTAGAGAATGTTCATTCAATCCTTTGTGGCTTCATAATCATAGTTGGCTTGAATATAGTATCAAGAAGGAATCTGCATTTTGCTTTGTACGTTACTTTTTCAAAGAGAAAAAACTAGTGGTAAGGGAACTAATGCATTTACTGATGGTGGTTGGAGTAATTGGAATAGAGAGGATGCTCTTCTTAAGCATGTTGGTTGCATATCAAGTGTGCATAATGCATCTCAAGAGAGATATAACTTATTTGTGAATCCACGTGCAGCAATTGATGATCTTTTTGTGAAGGTGAACAGTGAGGATCTACGTCTTTACAAGATGAGGTTGAAGTATTCACTTAGATGCTGCAGTTTCTTCTTCATCAAGGATTGGCATTTTGTGGGCATGATGAAAGTGAACAGTCTAGCAATAGAGGAAACTTACTTGAGCTATTGAAGTGGCTTGCAGCAAATAATGAGGAGGCGAATAAGTATGTTTTGAAGAATGCACCAGGTAACTGCCAATTGACATCTCATCAGATACAACATCAGATTATTCAATGTTGTGCACAACTTACTAGAAAGAAAATTATTGATGAACTTGGTGATGAGCACTATGCTATTCTAGCCGATGAGTCTAGTCATGTATCACATAAAGAACAACTAGCTTTATGCTTGCGTTTTGTTGATAAAGTAGGGAGGCCGTCTGAGCACTTTCTTGGAGTTGTCATGTAAGTGACACTACTTCATTGTCACTTAAGGAAGCAATTGAAACTTTACTTACTGATCATGGTTTGACTATAACACAAATTCGTGGGCAAGGATATGATGGGGCTAGTAATATGAGAGGAGAAATTAAAGGATTGAAAACATTGATCATGAAAGAGTCACCTTCTGCCTATTATATTCATTGTTTTGCACATCAACTCCAGCTAGTTCTTGTTGTTGTTTCCAAGGGAAATGATGATTGTGTGTGGTTTTTTAATCCAGTGTCTTTATTACTGAATGTTATTCGAGTGTCTTGTAAGCGTCATGACATGCTTCGAGATGCTAGACTTCAGAATATCCTGAAACTACTTGAATGTGGTGAGTTATGAACTGGGAGTGGTTTGAATCAAGAGATGGGGTTACCTAGGCCTGGTGATACTCGGTGGGGCTCTCATTACAAATCTGTTCTTAACATTATTGCTATGTATCCCACAATCCATGATGTGCTCATAACTCTTGGACAAGATGCTTCACAAAGAAGTGATTGGCCCAAAATTCATACTATTGTTGGAGTGTTCGAGTCATTTGACTTTATTTTCAATGCACACTTGATGCGTGTCATTCTTGGCTACACAAGTGATTTGTCTGATTATTTGCAAAGAAGAGACCAATATACTCTTACTGCAATGGCACTTGTTAGAACTGCAAAAAGTAGAATACAAGAGCTTAGGGATAATGGGTGGGATGCATTTCTGCAAAAGGTCACACTATTTTGTAACAAGCATGGCATTCAAGTTCCTAAAATGGAAGATAATTATGTGCCTTATGGAAGATCAACACGGTTTGCTCGACCCCAAACAAATGATGATCACTTCAGAAGAGAAGTTTTTCTTGGATTCATTGATCAAATTAGTCAAGAGCTTGAAAATCGGTTTGATGAGATCAATATGGAGCTGCTATCTTGTATGTCTGCTTTGAATCTCGCCAACTCATTTGCTGCTTTTGATGCACAAAAGGTATGCAAACTTTCTTCTAAATTTTTTATTGCTTCCAAAATTGGTACATCAAATCTCTAACTCATTTGTTTCTTTTGATGTACACAAGGTACGAAGACTTGCTGACATTTATCCCAAAGACTTTTCAAGTACCTACTTGATACACCTTGAACTACAACTTGATAACTATATTGATGACATGAGAAATGATGAGAACTTCCAAGGCCTTGGAAATCTTGTTGATCTCTCGGTTAAGCTTGTCCAAACAGGGAGACATATAGTTCATCATTTGGTGTACTTGCTTTTAAAATTGGTATTGATTCTCCCGGTGGCAATGGCAAATGTTGAGAGAGCATTTTCTGCCATGAGTTTTGTCAAGAACAAGTTGAGAAATAAGATGGGTGATAGTATTTTGGATGATTGCCTAGTCACATACGTTGAGAGGGATGCTTTCTCCGAGGTGAATGAAGATGACATAATTGATACCTACATGGCAATGCAAAAACGTAGGCCAGAAAGATAGTCTTTTTGAACTTCTCGAGGTATGTGCTATGGTCCATGTACTATTCAGTCACTGGTACTATTTACTATGTATTATGCAAAACTGAGCTTTAATTGAGAATTTTAGTGTGTTCGTAAGACCATATTGATTTATTTCTATGTGCTATTGATAATTAGTTAGAATGTTCACATGTCATATTAGTTATCAAAAAAAATATGGCGGACCACCCTGATGTCAAATGCTAGCTCTGCCACTGGCTGGAACCTTGACCATGAGCAGAATCATGGAGATAGACACTCGGTACGCGAATGGCGAGGAAGAAGACCGTCTCCGAAATGGCAAGGGAAAAGTTGGTGATCCCGATCCTGGCAACAACAATTCTAGTCGAAAACAGAAGCGCAAGGTCGAAGGTACATGTCAAGCAGAAGCAGCCGCTTTGGCTGCACAAGGCAAGTTCAAAGGGAAAGCCACAGAGCAGTGGATACCCAAGAAGAAGAGGGATCAGTCGGGGCAAGATGTCCTTGATCTACCGTGTGCCATTCACACCAAGAAAGACGAGGAGGGTAACCTGATTTTACCCAAGCATACCACTCGATAGTGCAGACTATTGATTTAGTAGTTCCGCAATGGTCAGTCGAGTGAAAAGAGCCCCGAAAAAGACGACGGCAAGGAAAAAGTTGAGGCTTACCCCAAGGTCAATGCCACTTTGGTGATTTTCATTGACGTC
>NW_021172440.1:0-1182 GCF_002162155.2 Triticum dicoccoides
AAGGGCGCCGTCAGCAAGATGATGCCGAACAAACGTCGATAAACGACGATCTTCAAATGGAAGTAGCAACCACCTCCGGCGCCGAGGTATATATATACATTGAGCCTCTGGTGATACAAACTAACTGATTTGAATAAATATGTGTGTACTAACGCGCGCGACTCTTTCTTATTTTAGCCCTCGGCCGGATCGTCGAAACAATCGAGTACGTCGTCAAAGCGTGGCGCAACCAAGACGATGAAACAAGGAGAAACATGCACCATCGAGGTTGTCGACAGTGCAACCGGCAGGCCGCTGGAGCCCCGCAAGAACGCCACCAAGTTTGTCAGCCAATGCGGAGCCATTGTTAGAGACAACGTCTCGATCACCGTCCAGGAGTGGAATGAGCCAAAGAAGGCACGAAATGATGGTTTCACTTTTGTCGATAAGAGAACAAAAAAAGATTGCTTCAAGAAGCTTATGAAACATATCGTTCTACCTCCGGAATACAACAAATTCGATGAGGAGGGTAACAAGATTGAGGAAAACAAGGAGAGGAGGAGGCTAGTCAAACAGTTCGCTCTTCATAAGATGGCCGACGCATTCCGGAAATTCAAGCAAAATCTAGCCCATGACTTTGTCAAGCAGAACAAGACTCCGGATTTCAAAGGACAATATGAGAAACTGAAACATGATTGGCCAGAATTTGTGAAGCAAAGAAATCGGAGCAGTTCATTCAAATATCGAAAAAAAATAAGGAAAATGCGGCTAAGAAGGAGTACAATCATGTTATGGGGCCAGGAGGGTATCGCATTTGGGTGCCTAGGTTGGAGAAGATGGAGAACGAGCTGAGGGCGCGAGGAATCCGTCCAGGTACGGAGGGATGGGACCCAAGGGCCAAAAGCTGGTGGTACGGGCATGGGGGAACGCTGAACCCGGAGACAGGGGAGTGTGTTTACCGGGGCAAATTAATTAAACCCACCCAAGCCCTTATTAACGCAATGAGGGATGCTCAACAGGGGAAGATCAAGTTCAACAGAGAGAACGACGCGCTGACAAAAGCCCTCGGGAATCCTGAACACGGAGGACGTGTACGAGGCATGGGGCACATTCCGTGGAAAATAGGGTTCCCCCAGAATGATGACCCGTACGGTTACAGAAGCCGTAAGAGAAAGATGGATCGGGAAGCAGATGTTGTGGCGC
>NW_021172441.1:0-1670 GCF_002162155.2 Triticum dicoccoides
TGACCAGAGCTTGTAGAGTTAGTCGTTGAGTTTTGCTTCTCTACCACCACAGCTCCGTCACGCACGAGGTTCTTGCTCTAGTACTGCTGCCCATGCACTCTGCAACTTAGCCTTCGACAATCTACATCGTCCTTGAAGTCCCGGTGCTCTTACTTCTGATCCAACAAAACCGAAGGATCCCTGACCCGACAAATTTGAAGGATTAAAATAAAATAAAGAGTTCAGTTGTGAACAGCGGTAAGGGCTCCATCGCACACAACGCTGGGCGTTACTGATTTAGCAACCGATGACGGAAGGAGAATACTCTTCGGAGCTCTATACCCTGTCCATGACATGTCATTTCTGAAATCTTAAGAGGAAGTGGTACGTTCTACTATAGTAATGTGGTATCATTTGACCCCCCCCCCCACAATCACACAAAAGTACATGGGGTCAACAAATTTGAGATTCTTTTTTCAACCGCATAAAACAAACATCAATAACTGAATTCCATTTAAGTATTGCACATTGCAGGATAAAAAGAAAAAGTAAACGGGTACTACACATTATAAACTCACCTTCTTTGTATCTGTTGGCGGGTTGCTTGACCAAATTTAGTAATATGCATGCCAACATGTTAAAAACGTTGAGCACCAATAAAGCACAGCAAACCATAGGTAGAAGATAAATCAATATACTTCATTCATATGCACTAAACGCATTGTAAAAAGGTACAAGTACTGAAATGGAATCAAAAAACCAGAAATAAGATTTGCATAATGGAGTGAGATATGATTACGTTAGTGATTTTTTAAGAGAGTGACCAGAGCTTGTAGAGTTAGTCGTTGAGTTTTGCTTCTCTACCACCACAGCTCCGTCACACGCGAGGTTCTTGCTCTAGTACTGCTGCCCATGCACTCTGCAACTTAGCCTTCGACAATCTACATCGTCCTTGAAGTCCCGGTGCTCTTACTTCTGATCCAACAAAACCGAAGGATCCCTGACCCGACAAATCTGAAGGATTAAAATAAAATAAAGAGTTCAGTTGTGAACAGCGGTAAGGGCTCCATCGCACACAACGCTGGGCGTTACTGATTTAGCAACCGATGACGGAAGGAGAATACTCTTCGGAGCTCTATACCCTGTCCATGATATGTCATTTCTGAAATCATTAGAGGAAGTGGTACGTTCTACTATACTAATGTGGTATCATTTGACCCCGGTGCTGTGAGACATTATGCTTGCACAAAACATCATTTTTTCCCGTTTCAACGCACCGGCATATGTGCTAGTCATAATCAAACCAGCAACATAGGGTCACCAAATTTGAGATTCTTTTTTCAACCGCATAAAACAAACATCAATAACTGAATTCCATTTAAGTATTGCACATTGCAGGATAAAAAGAAAAAGTAAACGGGTATTACACATTATAAACTCACCTTCTTTGTATCTGTTGGCGGGTTGCTTGACCAAATTTAGTAATATGCATGCCAACATGTTAAAAGCGTTGAGCACCAATAAAGCACAGCAAACCATAGGTAGAAGATAAATCAATATACTTCATTCATATGCACTAAACGCATTGTAAAAAGGTACAAGTACTGAAATGGAATCAAAAAACCAGAAATAAGATTTGCATAATGGAGTGAGATATGATTACGTTAGTGATTTTTAAGAGAGTGACCAGA
>NW_021172442.1:0-1643 GCF_002162155.2 Triticum dicoccoides
TAATAGGAGCAGTGACATCTTGCACGGTCATGATAGCAAGGCATGTCAGGGAGTACCATGTCAGCTATGTCGGCAACAACATTGGTACCAAGGGCGAGGGACGAAGAGAACCATTTTCCTGCTCGTTGAAACGAGGCGGACCAATAGGCAAGGTTCCCGTCCATCGGTGGTTACCGGAATGTCATCAACAATAGTAACAAGGTCTTACTGACAGAGTTGTACATCGAGGTGTTTGCACAAGCAGTGGATTATTACTGCTTATATCATATAGATCATAGAAAAAGGTTTAAACAAACCAATGGAAGGAAAATATGATCATCAGATTAAACAGAACAATGGAAAGGAAAATAATATTAAACACATATTTCGAGGGTATATCCTTCCCAAGGACAAGCAGAGCAAGATATCCATGACAGGATATAAAGTAGAAAACCATTTAGGTAAGGGGGGAGGAATCTCATGATATTACTCATACAACAGTGTTAGGATAATTTGAGTAAGAAAATTTAGCATTGTGCTTCAAGTGTTCTTATTGATGATAGGAGTACCAGATACATGCTTCGTAATAGCATTGACATGGTCTTTAAGCAAAGTTCGGACTTTAGACACACAAGGCATCCATCATGAACAACTCATAGAATAAGTCCTATGATATCCTCATGAAAGAATGGTTAACCTTTGCAAAAAGAAATTATAGCAGTAGGTCCTCCGGCCAGGTGTGCTGGACATGCCATCACCTTACCGGGTCATAAAAGACCAATGTTATAACTCTTGGAAATGTCCCAGCCATCATATCTGACCGAGGTTCAGATCCGATTGGTGTCAGGATACCTCTGACTTAGGAGGCCAGAGAAGAAAAGGTGCAACACAAATGACGAGATGACATTGTAAGATTCTCGGGAAATTTACTACGGAAGCGAGTTCCGAAACAAAAGCTCATCATTAAATCAAGGAGAGGAAGAGGAGGTAGATGATGAACTCAGCGACAATTCACCAAGATTTTCAAAAGATGGATTTCCACAATTATGTGTACAAGGAGATATCAATTGTCAGATCAAATGATATAATGATGTATGTTCCAGAAAACATACACAATTAAACATTGGTTGAAAGGTGCACCCGAAATATGGGTTGGGTTGCACGATCAATGTCAGAATGATGATTCAATAGTCAATAGCCTAAGAATGAACTTTCGACCATTAACTTCAAAGCAATAGGGTTGCTAGAAGGCTAGAATCCAAACAGCACCGTTCACTTGTTGGTACACCGGTTGGAATCAACACGAGGATCAAGAAAGAATGGTGATGACGAGAAGCATCACTATACCAAGAATTATTAAGAGGTGGAGCAATTCTCACAACATCCACGACATAACAGATGGTGATACTCCAAGGTAGAACATATCATAAGCTAGATAGTAAGGAAATCAAGATACAACACAAAATATGAACAAGTTGGTGTTGGGGGAAGGCAAGAATTGTTGTAGATGATAACACAATTCATCGAGGGGCAAGGATGGTACTTCTCATCCTGAATTTCGACACACAACTTGGAAGAAGTCAATTTGTTGACAATGATCACGACAAATTTGTCGAGAGGTTTTCAAGAAGATGTAATTGATCGATGACGACATCAAGTCAAAG
>NW_021172443.1:0-1095 GCF_002162155.2 Triticum dicoccoides
AGGTCGATGCGGTGGGCTCGGGCCTTGCGAGCGCTCGGGGCTCGGCTTGCTCGAAGGAGAGGAGGGTAGCGGAGCTCCTGGACACGGCGGCACGGCGTGGGGTTGACGGAGGGCGTGGCTACGGCGAGGGGGTGGCGGCGATGGCGTCGGCCATGGCGGGGGAGCGCGAGAGAGAGGGGTTGGGGGAGAATGGAGGTGTCCTGCGGGTTCACGGCGCTGCGTGGAGCTCATCCATCCAGCCCCGAGGCGAGGAGGTGGAGCAGGGCGGCAGCCAGCTGCGTGGCGCGCGCTGCGGTCGCCGTCGGGCACCTGCCTGCCTGCCTGGCCGGCAAGCAGCTCGCTGGAGCGGCGCTGGGCTGGGCCGGCAGGTGGGCCGGGTGCTGGCGCCAGGTAAGGTTTTTTTATATTTTTTCTGTTTTCTGTTTTTTTAATACTTCTACAACTTTGTTGAATTAATAAAAATACTTAGACAACTCCTAAAATCACCAAACTACTCCTGGTCCATAGTTGGATTATTTCCAACATGAAACATTTTAGTTTGGAGATATTTGAGCATTTAAATATTTTATATAATTTTAAATGCCCAAATTCAAATATTTATGATTTAATTCAAAAACCCTAAGATGGCCTAGGAAAATGTGCATCACTTCTGGCAGAGGTTCTGAACCAAGACAAAAATGATGGGCATTTTAGAAGGGCATTTCAGGTTCATTGAAAAAGTTTTTAGTAAACCCTAGTTGGTTTCAGAGGGGGCTGGGGGTTCTGTCATCCCCATTTCAGGTTTCTGATGAAAGAATAAACATGATGCAACACTCTAATGCATGAACTAGCTAGGGTGTGACAACAAACGAACGAGCGAACGCTCGCTAATTAAACTAAACCGAAAATAAAACCGATCTAACGAAAAAAAACCAAAAAAACCGTAATAATACCGCCCGGTCTTTTTTTTAAAAAAAATGGCGGAACATGGATCGAGGCAGCGGCGAACCTCGGTGGCGGCGGCGGCAAAGTCCGGCGGGGGGTCCGGCGTCGGCGGGCGGCGGCGACGGATCGGGCGGGCGGCGCGGCTAGGGTTAGGGTTTGCGGTGTGGGCCG
>NW_021172444.1:0-1115 GCF_002162155.2 Triticum dicoccoides
TCCTGGTGCCACGAGGGTGCCGCCGGGCCCCTCAGGTGGCCTCCCCGTGCCCCGCAGCCCGATCCCGCTCGCGCCCGAACCCCGGCCGCCGCCGCAAGCTTGCTCCGGCGAGCTCCGGCGCCCCCGCAGCCCCCCAACCAGCTCCCCTGGTTGCGGACGAAGACGGGCTACGCCCCGGTGGTCTTCGCGCGATCAAACGCCGTCTGTAACGCAAGTCCGGCGAGTCGCCACCGCGCTAATGGTCGCCGCCGGCCAGAACTCCGGCGGGCTGACGTGGCTTAGCTAATTAGTCACTAATCCCCCACCTACTGACGCTGCCCAGTGGGCCCAGGGTTTAGTCAAAGCTAGTCAGCCCGGGTTTGACTCGGGGTTAACCCCAGTGTCACTGACGTGTGGGACCCACACGTCAGGTTTGACCCTGGACAGCCGCGTTGACCCGCTGACGTCGTGCTGACGTCATGCTGGCGCAGTATATATTTTCTGGAATTAAAATAATTCAGAAAATCCAGAAAATGATTTAAACTTCAAAAATTCATAACAATTCAACCGTAGCTCAGATTGAAATAATTTATATATGAAAAATTATCAGAAAAATGCCATCTTTCCATCTGTACTAGTTTCATGCATGAAAAACAAAATTATACATGCTGAATATGGGAAAACACATTATGGCATATATAAGAGACTTAATTTAGAAATGCATTTGAACCTTTGGTTCAAATGGACTTCAAACTAAGTGAACACTAGTTGCATTAGCTCAACAGCATCACATCTACATGCCATGTTCATGCATCATATTGTTGCATATGATTGTGTTTTGATTGCCGGCACCGTTCCTTCTCGATAGGTCCTGCTCCGGAGACGTTCCAGAGTACCTGTCTGTGAAGCAGTGCCTCCCTTGTTGTTTTACCAGGCAAGCAAACCCCCTTGTTCATCTCGATAAAACCCTACTCTCTCGCTCCTGCTCTCAGTTACTGCATTAGGACAACAACGATTCATCTGCTACTTTGTGCTGCGGTAGTTGAACCCATTCCTCTGCATGACCTGTCATTGCCACAGTAAATAGTTGAAACCCACTAGCATGTGTAGGAGTTGATTGAAGCCACTGATGTGTT
>NW_021172445.1:0-985 GCF_002162155.2 Triticum dicoccoides
AACCTTGATATTGTGCTTCTGAGTGGTTATGCCACCATTTTTGTGAATGTCTCAAATCTCTTCTGAGCATTTACAGCCGTTATGCTGTCCGAGTCATCCCAGGTTTCTAAGTAGTCTGATGCATTTGCAAATTCCTTCCTCCCGCTTCGATGTTCCTTTGGGCCAGATTAACCACACTAATCGGTGTGTTGAGGTAATTATTACCTCGACATATATGTTGGAATTATTATTATGACCCTAAGTGCTTAGGGGATCATCTAGTAATTTAGCCATGATTTGTGTTCCCAGTGTGATGATTCTGGCCATCATTCTCGAAAGCATCCCGTGATGCTACTTAGTAGTAGGCATTCTACTCCTGGGTTCTGAACCCGAGATTCACTCTACTTACTTCATGTTGATAGGGTTTGCTAGTTCCTTTAGGATATTAGTAACTTTTGCATTAGTCCTCGAGGTCCATGGTATTTTTCCTTCTTCCAAATACTATGAACCGTTTATGGCAGAATTTCTTTGAACCAAAAGATCACAAACAGAACTCTTGATGAGTTCTCGATTCTATGTTATGACTCTGCCAGTTCCACCTTCCCGCATGGATTATCCGGAAGAAACCTGTTGAACCTGATTCGACATACTAATCTATGCATCCACAACTCAGAAAGTTATATGTTCCTTTGAGTTGTCCCGCTTTAGTTGTCTACTGACCTTCGTCTGTCAATTGATAGTCAAGAGTATGCGTGCATTCGTGTATCGAGGCCTATTACTCTTGTGGTCCGTCAAGCCATTCTGTCTTGAATGACTTGGAGAAACAAACTCCAGTACCTCATCCATATCCAGGATCGGGTCAAAGAAGTTGTGCTCCGCAGATCAAAATGCCAATTCAGCTTTTGCTCTGTTCTACCTTGGAGTATTACCATCTTTATATTGGGATTGTTATAGAAATTGCACACCATCCCATGAACTCTTGGTACAGTGATACTTCTTGCCATCA
>NW_021172446.1:0-921 GCF_002162155.2 Triticum dicoccoides
GCATCATGATAACAACAATTAAAATGTTTAAAATTGTTGTTTGCTTTAAATTGCTAAATAACATGGGGATTTTCCGGAATTGTTGTTTGTTGTTTCCGGCCTCATTTAAACTTGCCTAGATAGGTAGTTTTCTTTTGCTTCACCCTCTTGCCATGTTTAACACCACTTAATATTGTTGGGTACATAACGAGATCAAACTAAATAACTTGTTGTGGTGCTTCGTCAATATGCAACTCGTTGCATATTGATCTCCACTTAATTTGTAGAACTGCTTGTGCACTTTGCCATGCCATGCTTCATTAAACCGGACATGCATCATACTCGTTTGTGCATCATGCCATGTTGATGTGTTGGTTATTTACTATGTTGTGTGCTTCTTTTCCGGTGATTGCTTCTTCGGGTTGGTTCCGATAACGTCGCGTTTGTGAGGATCCGTTCAACTACGTCTGTTTGTCTTCTTCATGGACTCTTTCTTCTTCCTTGCGGGATTTCAGGCAAGATGATCATACCCTCAAAATCACTACTATCTTTGCTATGCTAGTTTGCTCGCTCTTTTGCCATGCCAATGCTACGATGCCTACCACTTGCTTGTCAGCCACCCAAATTGCCATGTTCAACCTCTAACCCACCATGTCCTAGCAAACCGTTGATTGGCTATGTTACCGCTTTGCTCAGCCCCTCTTATAGCGTTGTTAGTTGCAGGTGAAGATCGAAGTTTGTTCCTTGTTGGAACATGGAGATGTTGTTCCTTGTTGGAACATGTTTACTTGTTGGGATATCACAATATATCTTACTTAATTAATGCATCTATATACTTGGTAAAGGGTGGAAGGCTCGGCCTTATGCCTGGTGTTTTGTTCCACTCTTGCCGCCCTAGTTTCCGTCATATCGGTGTTATGTTCCCGGATTTTGCGTCCCTTA
>NW_021172447.1:0-1104 GCF_002162155.2 Triticum dicoccoides
CATTAACATAATTATGAAGGCATCTTTGCGAGATCGATTAACTCACCAAAAGTCATTGCATGACAAGATAAGCATATGACCATCAAGAAGACATGTTTATGAAACTAAACATGGCTAGAAAAAGCTCATAGCATGCAAGGATCAACTACAACAACCTTGGCAAAATTGAATAACATGTAAACAATCTGCCAGGAAACATTTTATATCAAAAGTAGAGCAAGAAAATGACATTCTAGACTACTCCATAATTTAAAAAATGGGCATGGATGGATAGAACATAAACATATGTTCAAAACATCCTTACTGAAGTATCTCAAAAATAAGCAAGGATCTCTCTGTAGCATCAAGTTTACATGGCATCAAAATAACAGCAGAACAGAGACTGAAATCAGCAACATCACGAAGCCTAGTTTGCATGCTTGTTCTAGTCACCAAATAAATCAAAAAAAAAATACATGGCAAACACCTCTGTAAATAAGACATGGCATAGTTCACAATACATGTAGAGCTCATGCTCATAAGATGCACACATCAAATGCAACAAAAATGACAAAACATCAAGTTCTGTTAACAGACAACAGTAAACATCATGTAGCACTCTTGCAACGATGATTTTGGAACTAAGATGACCTCAAATAAACATTACCAATGGAACAAAATGAAGAGCACATCCTGATGAACATTTTCATATATAATGCACATGAAACGGAGCAGTACAGAAGGAGATATGATGCAATGAACAGAGCCACATAATGTGATAAATTCGGGACTTAGCAGAATAATAGAGGGGGGGGAGGAAAGTCAACAGTTTCAGATCTGGATCGGGCACGTGGATCGAGGTGGGACAGGAGCTGCCCACCGGAGAGGGTGCGGCGGTGGCCGGAGATGGCCGGGGCACCGGCGAGGAGGTGCCCGGAGCGGGTCCCGCTGGATCCCGCCGGAGAGGAGCACGCGCGGGGCAGCGTGCGTCCGGGAGCGGAGGCGGCGGCTCGCGACGACGGGGATGCGGGGCGATGCTGGCGAGGTGCTAGGCGGCGACGCGGCGAGGTCTCGCGGGCGGAGGGCGGCGGCGCGGAGAGGAACCGGGCGGCGCGAGGCGCAGGG
>NW_021172448.1:0-1871 GCF_002162155.2 Triticum dicoccoides
CGTCCTCAGAAGAGTGCCTCTCTGGAGTGATGTTGGTGAGGATGGCCTCGCTGCTCTTAGCCACCTGCCGGAGTACCCAACATGCCCGAAGGCTATGTGTTGGTTCAGTATTCGGCGTCGTATGTATCTAACAGGGTTTGTCGAGCAGGTCGTCAAGGACAGTTCTGTGTCCCGTGAAGGGCTTAATTTTTTTCCATGAGATGATGATTGGGTACCCCATAAGGGTGCATCCTTTTCGTCCATCCGGTGGGCTGCTTCAAGGCAGGAGGTTCCCACCGGGCAGTGTGGGCTTTCCAGGCGCTTTCCATTACATAGTACTTTTGTACGATGTGTGCCAAATCTGCAAAGTGCAGTATGCGGCGGCGGTTGTGGGAGTTGAGGATTCCCTCGTCTGTACAGTTGCGACAAAATACTGAAACCGTGTCATCGTCACATCAATCTTTAATCTTGTTTTGAACAAGGAGGAATCTGGCCCAGAAGTGATGGACCATTTCCTCAGGTTGCTGCCGCACATACATTAGGTCGCATACGTCTGGAGGACCTGAATTGCTTGGGGAATATTGCTTGTGGTGGGTGGGCGGGCTAAAATCCAAACCCTGACCCACTATTGCAACCGAAATTTGAAAAATTTCCGAGGTCATCAGCCCAGGATCCAGAGTGTCCTAGTGGCTTTTGGGCTCAATGCCCGTTTCTATGTTCGGAGGACATGAGGTCTCTTCCCGAAGATGGGTATCCGGCTCGCAGGGCTCGGAAATCAGAACATAGCTTGTTCTTAACTTAGGGGGAGAAGTATTCTCGGCTTGTTCCTCCACGACTGCTACTAGATGGGTGATCGGCGGGGACTTGATTTCCCTCTGGTCGGGTTTAAGCCCAATACGGTCGTAGTCTGTTGCAACCCCCAGGGCGGCGATGTGATCTAGTAGCTCGTTTAAGGATGAGATATCCATTGGATTCATCTTTTCGGGGTGTTCAAGGCCGATGCGAAGATGATGTTTGGCGATTTCAGGGGCTGCCTTAGGCTGGACGGCCAAGCGGGCTCCCATGGTAAAACCGCCAAGCTGGAGGACCTGTACTGGAGCTAGGGCCCTTCTAGGGGTAATGTTGTCATTAATGACAAGGTGAGCCATCGATCCTGTCGTCGACGACACAGTGGAACTCTCAATGAAAGCACCAATGTCAGTGTCAAAACTGGTCGATCTCGGGTAGGGGGTCCCGAACTGTGCGTCTGAGGATCGAAGGTAACAGGAGACAAAGGGGACACGATGTTTACCCAGGTTCGGGCCCTCTTAATGGAGGTAATACCCTACTTCCTTCTTGATTGACTTTGATGAGTATAAGGGTTACAAGAGTCGATCTACCTGGCTAGCTTCTAGGACGAACAACAATCATACCATAGGCTAGCTTCTAGGGTTTATCCTCCTTCATCTCGTGGTAGATCTACTCTTGTACTACCCATATTATCAATATTAATCAAGCAGGAGTAGGGTTTTACCTCCACCGAGAGGGCCCGAACCTGGGTAAAAACATCGTGTCCCTTGTCTGCTGTTACCATCCGCCTAGACGCACAGTTCGGGACCCCCTACCCGAGATCCGCCGGTTTTGACACCGACATTGATCCTTTGTGTTCATGCCCATGGACACGATGTGGAACTTATCATGGAAGCTTCTTGAAATAATAATAATCCCCTTTTTGATAATTTCATCTTATATCTATGTTTGGTCCTTTGCCACCGTGGTTCCGACCAGATTGTTTTCTTTGATCTCATTTCTCGGACAAGTTAAAGTACTTGTCTTCTATAGATCTTTTCTTCTGTCCAACCTCTATCCGGTTCTACCTTCGAGTATTACCCTCTGGTATCTCGAGAATATCA
>NW_021172449.1:0-1908 GCF_002162155.2 Triticum dicoccoides
CGTCCTCAGAAGAGTGCCTCTCTGGAGTGATGTTGGTGAGGATGGCCTCGCTGCTCTTAGCCACCTGCCGGAGTACCCAACATGCCCGAAGGCTATGTGTTGGTTCAGTATTCGGCGTCGTATGTATCTAACAGGGTTTGTCGAGCAGGTCGTCAAGGACAGTTCTGTGTCCCGTGAAGGGCTTAATTTTTTTCCATGAGATGATGATTGGGTACCCCATAAGGGTGCATCCTTTTCGTCCATCCGGTGGGCTGCTTCAAGGCAGGAGGTTCCCACCGGGCAGTGTGGGCTTTCCAGGCGCTTTCCATTACATAGTACTTTTGTACGATGTGTGCCAAATCTGCAAAGTGCAGTATGCGGCGGCGGTTGTGGGAGTTGAGGATTCCCTCGTCTGTACAGTTGCGACAAAATACTGAAACCGTGTCATCGTCACATCAATCTTTAATCTTGTTTTGAACAAGGAGGAATCTGGCCCAGAAGTGATGGACCATTTCCTCAGGTTGCTGCCGCACATACATTAGGTCGCATACGTCTGGAGGACCTGAATTGCTTGGGGAATATTGCTTGTGGTGGGTGGGCGGGCTAAAATCCAAACCCTGACCCACTATTGCAACCGAAATTTGAAAAATTTCCGAGGTCATCAGCCCAGGATCCAGAGTGTCCTAGTGGCTTTTGGGCTCAATGCCCGTTTCTATGTTCGGAGGACATGAGGTCTCTTCCCGAAGATGGGTATCCGGCTCGCAGGGCTCGGAAATCAGAACATAGCTTGTTCTTAACTTAGGGGGAGAAGTATTCTCGGCTTGTTCCTCCACGACTGCTACTAGATGGGTGATCGGCGGGGACTTGATTTCCCTCTGGTCGGGTTTAAGCCCAATACGGTCGTAGTCTGTTGCAACCCCCAGGGCGGCGATGTGATCTAGTAGCTCGTTTAAGGATGAGATATCCATTGGATTCATCTTTTCGGGGTGTTCAAGGCCGATGCGAAGATGATGTTTGGCGATTTCAGGGGCTGCCTTAGGCTGGACGGCCAAGCGGGCTCCCATGGTAAAACCGCCAAGCTGGAGGACCTGTACTGGAGCTAGGGCCCTTCTAGGGGTAATGTTGTCATTAATGACAAGGTGAGCCATCGATCCTGTCGTCGACGACACAGTGGAACTCTCAATGAAAGCACCAATGTCAGTGTCAAAACTGGTCGATCTCGGGTAGGGGGTCCCGAACTGTGCGTCTGAGGATCGAAGGTAACAGGAGACAAAGGGGACACGATGTTTACCCAGGTTCGGGCCCTCTTAATGGAGGTAATACCCTACTTCCTTCTTGATTGACTTTGATGAGTATAAGGGTTACAAGAGTCGATCTACCTCGAGATCATAATGGCTAAACCCTAGCTGTCTAGCCTATATGGATTCTGATAGCCTCTACGGACTAAACCCTCCAATTTATATAGACACCGGAGGGGCCTAGGGTTGTACAAAGTCGGTTTACAGAGAAAGAAAATCATACATCCGGACGCCAAACTTGCCATCCACGCAAAGGAGTCCCATCTGGACACGGGGGAAAGCCTTCTATCTTGTATCTTCACGGCCCATCAGTGCAACCCATGTTACAAAGCCCGGACACCTGAGGACCCCATTATCCATGACTCCCTCAGTTGTGACCATGATGAACCTCCCCTGGGCAACCGCCCGTTCTGCATCTTCCACAATGTCCATAGCCACAACACCAATACTGGCAGGAGCTCAGGGCCCCTCCGCGAGGGGCACCTTCGCCGCTGCCCCGAGCGGACTGACTGTGGCTACGACCATGGAGGATGCTGCGCCGGAGGCCGCTGGGACAACCACGACCCTTGCTAGGACAGGCGCAACCAGCCTTGTGAGGACTGCTGGCGTAATGAGCCCGCGACGGGCCCTG
>NW_021172450.1:0-1575 GCF_002162155.2 Triticum dicoccoides
TGCTTGCATTACCTATCCATGTTCCATGGCCCCCATTATTCCAATATTAGGAGGGCAAGCTTATTAAGGCGATGGGCTGCTGAAAACCTCATCACCACACGGCATGCATTGGATGAAGCCGAGCGTGGCTTCAATGCGCTGGTTGATCGAGGCCTTGTTCTTCTCGGTGGTATCAGCCCAACAGGCAAAGCCAAGACTTGTAGGGTACATCCTCATGTCTTATCCTTCATTACCAATATGGCCTGTGAGGACTATGTTGGGAACACAGATCTGCTACCTGCTGACTTGGCTCCCCGCCTTTCCATTCGCAATAGAATGCAACTTCAACAACTCTCCAATCAGCAACAGGCCACACATTTCAACATGTGCCGGCGAATACCCAGGCGTACCACTCCAACGCAAGAAAAAAATTCTAAAGACCCCTTGCCTGACATAGTAATGTTTCTGAACTCACTGCCTGCATCTTCTCAACTGGGACTGATCAAGGTTCTAGACCTAGAAGGTTGTCATGGACTAGACAAGCAGAAACTGAAGAACATGTGCAACAAGATATTTCAGCTCAAGTATCTAAGTCTAAGGAACACAGATGTTAAGGAGCTGCCCAAGGAAATCGGCAAGCTCCAGCACTTGGAGACATTTGACATGAGGGGAACCAAGATAAAATCATTCCCTGTGAATGTCGTGCTCCAGAAGCTAGTGCATCTGCTTGCTGGTCACAAACACCTCATGGATCAAGCAGCTAGTGCCACTGGATCTAATGAATCATTTTGCAATCTTCAAATGCCTCATGGAATTAGGAGCATGACAAACATACAAGTACTATCCCATGTTGAAGTCTCTGATGTGAAAGAGTTGGATGCTGTTGGTCAGCTGCAGCAGTTGAGGAAGTAGGGAGTAATTATCCCTTGCAACAACCCTGATGTTATCACCCACTTGCTTCGAGTAACCGGGAAGCTAGATGAATACCTATCCTCGTTGTCGGTCCATATTGAAGTAGCAGAGGCTGATGTTGACTTGGATACAAAAGATCAAGATATCTCACACCCCAGGTCCCTTCAAAGCCTTAATATCGATGGCAAGATAGCAAGGCTACCTACTTGGATTAAAAAGCTTCATCGACTTTCCAAGATAGTTCTATGCCGTACCTCCCTGAAGGCTGATGATATAGAACTAGTCCTGGGTAAGCTTTTGCGGTTGCACACTGTTGTGCTGCGCTATGACTCATACAAAGACAACAAGCTTAATTTTAAGGAGAAAAGATTCGGACAACTCGAGCTTCTTGTCATTGATGGCTCAGACATCACCAAAATCAATTTTGATCCAGCTGCAGCTCCCAAGCTTGAGAGGATTGTTTGGACTTCCACTTCCAGTAGCAAGGCAGACATGTACGGGTTTGACAAACTCCCAAGCCTGAGACAGATAGTGCTCACTGGCAGCTTCAACATGGATAGCATCAAACCAGCAATGTGCAAAAATCCAAACAATCCTATCCTTACACATAAGTTAAAGGGCGATGCTGCTACTGCTGCCGCCGATGCAAGTCCCATTCCTGTTCCGCGGTAAAGATTTATTTCT
>NW_021172451.1:0-2769 GCF_002162155.2 Triticum dicoccoides
GGGGGGGGGGGAGGGGGAGAGAGCTCCTTCCTTCTTATTCTTCCTTGTCCTCCCCCCTAGATGGGAGGTGAGTTCCCCCTCTGGTCCATGGCCTCCATGGCGGCGGAGGGGCGGGAGCCCCTCCAAGATTGGATCTCCCTCTCTGTTCTCTTCCGTTTCATGTTCCCCAGATATATCCCTTCACCGTGTCTTAAATTCCCGGAGATCCATAACTCCGATTGTGCTAAAATTCTTACAAGAATTTTTTCCATAAATTATCTTTCTTGCGCCAGAAGAAGGGCCCCAACCGACCTTCGAGGAGAGCATAAGATACATGGGCGCGCCCAGGGGTGCCCGGCATGCCCTCGTGGGTTGTGCTCACTATGGGCCCCCGTTTGCGTTGATTCCACCTCCCAAAAATCATAAATATTCCAAGATAATTATCCGTAAAAAATTTATCGCATTTGGACTTTGTTTGATACGACTTTTTTGTGAAACAAAAAACATGCAACAAACACGAACTGGCACTGGGCACTAGATCAATAGGTTAGTCCAATAAATCATATAAAAAGTTGCCAAAAATATGTGAAAGTTGTATAATATTGGCATGAAACAATCAAAAATTATAGATACGACGGAGATGTATCAGTCATAACATCTTCCCCGCTTGGGCAAACAGCTCGTCCTCGAGCTGGAAGTCGGGAAAGTGCTTGCAAAACTCGTCGAGGTGCTCCCAAGTGGCGTCCTCCTCCGGAAGGCCCTGCCACTGAATCAACAAGCACTACGC
The DNA here is from genome assembly GCF_002162155.2 of Triticum dicoccoides. Taxonomy (NCBI): domain Eukaryota; kingdom Viridiplantae; phylum Streptophyta; class Magnoliopsida; order Poales; family Poaceae; genus Triticum; species Triticum dicoccoides. The sequence goes on from NW_021172451.1 coordinate 767, forward strand.
ACCTCGGCGCTGCTGGGCCTTCGAAACCTCGGCACAAGCACTACGCACCATAAGCGAACCATGAACGTATTGCAACACCCTATAGCAGGGATCCCTCGTGTTTGCACGAGACGGAGGGCACCATAGGACAACACCACAAATAAAATATACAATCATACCAACCAAGATCACGATTAGCCCACATGACAAAATGGATCTACTCAAACATCATAGGATAGCCAAATATCATTGGGAAATAATATATGGAGTTGAGCACCATGTTTAAGTAGAGATTACAGTGGGGAGAAGAGGGGTTACACCACTACATAGAGGGGGAGAGAGTTGGTGTTGACGGTAGTAAGATTGTTGATGTAGATCGCCGTCACGATCCTAGCCCCGGCGGCACTCCGACGCCACCGAGAGAGAGGGGGGGGGGGAGAACTCCCCCCTTCTTCTTCTTCCTTGGCCTCCCCCCTAGATGGGAGGAGAGTTCCCCCTCTGGTCCATGGCCTCCATGGCGGCGGAGGGGCGGGAGCCCCTTCGAGATTGGATCTCCCTCTTTGTTCTCTTCTGTTTTGCGTTCCCCAGATGTTGCCCTTCACCGTTTCTTAAATTCCCGGAGTTCCGTAACTCCGATTGCGCTAAAAAAATTACACGATGTTTTCCATAAATTATCTTTCTTGCGCCAGAAGAAGGGCCCCAACCGACCATCGAGGAGGGCATAAGATACCTGGGCGCGCCAAGGGGTGCTCGGCGCGCCCTGGTGGGTTATGCTCACTGTGGGCCCCCGTTTGCGTTGATTCCACCTCCCAAAAATCAGAAATATTCCAAAATAATTCTCCGTAAATTTTTATCGCGTTTGGACTTCGTTTGATATGACTTCTCTGTGAAACAAAATCATGCAACGAACACGAACTTGCACTAGGCACTGGATCAATAGGTTAGTCCAATAAATCATATAAAAAGTTACCAAAAATATGTGAAAGTTGTATAATATTGGCATGAAACAATCAAAAATTATAGATACGATGGAGACGTATCAGCATCCCAAGCTTAATTCTTGCTCACCCTCGAGTAGGTAAATGATAAAAAAGATAATTTTTGAAGTGGAATGCTACCTAGCATAAACTTGATCATATATCTAGTCATGACATGAATATTAAGACATAAGTGATTCAAAGCAATAGTCTATAATTTGACATAAAGACATCTATACTCAGGCATCCCAACAAACAATCATGTCTTTCAAAATATCAATGCTAAAGAAAGCTATCCCTACAAAATCATATAATCTTGTCATGATGTGTCTTCTTAACACAAAGTATTTATCATGCACAACCCCGATGACAAGCCGAACAATTGGTTCATACTTTTTAACATGCTTCAGCTTTTTCAACCCTCACGCAATACATGAGCGCAAGCCATGGATATAGCACTATGGGTGGAATAGAGTATGATGATAGGGGTAAGTATAGAGAAGACAAAAAGCAAGAAAGTCTCACATCGACGCGGCTAACCAACGGGCTATGGAGATGCCCATCAATTGATATCAACGTGAGGATTAGGGATTGCCATACAACAGATGCACTAAGAGCTATAAGTGTATGAAAGCTCAATATGAAAACTAAGTGGGTGTGCATCCAACTTGCTTGCTCATGAAGACCTCAGGCATTTGAGGAAGCACATCATCGAAATGTACAAGCCAAGTTCTATAATGAAAACCCCCCACTAGTATATGAAAGTGACTAAATAGGAGACTCTCTATATGAAAAACATGGTGCTACTTTGAAGCACAAGTGTGGTAAAAGATAGTAATAATGCCCGTTCTCTCTTTTTTTATTTTTTTCCTTTTCCTTTTCCTTTTTTTATTTTTTTCTCTCATTGTCCGGAGTCTCATCCCGACTTATGGGGGAATCATAGTCTCCATCATCCTTTCCTCACTGGGACATGCTCTAATAATGAATAATGATGATCATCACACTTCTATTTACTTATAACTCAAAAGAAATTCTCAGTCAAAAAAA
>NW_021172452.1:0-1498 GCF_002162155.2 Triticum dicoccoides
GAAAAGTTTGAGACATGCGAACCATGTCTATTGGTGTATATGCATGAAGAAACTCCATGCAAATGGATCGTTCGGACTCACTTGATTTTGAATCACTTGAGATATGCAAATCATACCACATGGGCAAGATGACTGAAAAGCCTCATTTTCAGTAAGATGGAACAAGATAGCAACTTGTTGGAAGTAACACATTTTGATGTGTGCAGTCGAATGAGTGCTGAGGCATGCAGTGAATATCATTATGTTCTTACTTCACAGATGATTCGAGTAAATGTTGAGTATATTTACTTGATGAAACACAAGTCTGAATTATTGAATGGTTCAAGTAATTTCAGAGTGAAGTAGCAGATCATTGTGACAAGAGGATAAAATGTCTATGATATGATCATAGAGATGAATATCTGAGTTACGAGTTTTGGCACACAATTAAGACATTGTGGAAATTGTTTCGCAATTAATACCGCCGGGAACACCATAATGTGATGGTGTGTCCGAACATCATAGTTGCACCCTATTGGATATGGTGCGTACCATGATGTCTCTTATCGAATTACCACTATCGTTCATGGGTTAGGCATTAGAGACAACCACATTCACTTTAAATAGGGCACCACGTAATTCCGATGAGATGACACCGTATGAATTATGGTTTAGAGAAACCTAAGTTGTCGTTTCTTAAAAGTTTGGGGCTGCGACGCTTATATGAAAAAGTTTCAGGTTGATAAGCTCGAACCCAAAGCGGATAAAATGCATCTTCATAGGAAACCCAAAACAGTTGGGTATACCTCCTAATTCAGATCCGAAAGCAATATGGATTGTTTCTAGAATCGGGTCCTTTCTCGAGGAAACGTTTCTCTCGAAAGAATTGAGTGGGAGGATGGTGGAGACTTGATGAGGTTATTGAACCGTCTCTTCAACTAGTGTGTGACAGGGCACAGGGAGTTGTTCCTGTGGCACCTACACCAATTGAAGTGGAAGCTTATGATATTGATCATGAAACTTCGGATCAAGTCACTCCCAAACCTCGTAGGATGACAAGGATGCGTACTACTTCAGAGAGGTACATAATCCTGTCTTGAAGGTCATGTTGCTAGACAACAATGAACCTACGAGCTATGGAGAAGCGATGGTGGGCCCGGATTCCGATAAATGGCTTGAGGCCATAAAATCCGAGAGAGGATCCATGTATGAAAACAAAGTGTAGACTTTGGCAGAACGGCTCGATGGTCGTAAGGCTAATGAGTACAGATGGATTTCAAAAGGAAGACGGACAATGATGGTAAATGTCACCATTAAGAAAGCTCGACTTGTCATTAAGATGTTTTCCGACAAGTTCAAGGAGTTGACTACGATGAGATTTTCTCACTCGTAGCGATGCTAAGAGTCTGTTGGAATTATATTAGCGATTACTGCATTATTTATGAAATCTTGCAGATAGGATGTCAAAACATTGTTTCCTCGACGATTTTAATGAGGAAAGGTTGTATGTGATACAACC
>NW_021172453.1:0-2936 GCF_002162155.2 Triticum dicoccoides
AACGGAGTTACAAGTGATGATTTCAGGACTTTGAAGCCACCATAATGGGTGCATGAAGCCTTGGACGAAATATACAAGATGCCACTTCATAAATTTCGTCCCGAGGCTATTTTAGGTGCTGCGTCACCTTATTATTGGGCCAGGCCCATGTAATTTCGAAATACATAAGTATAGGCTATTTTTAGAGTCCGTATGTGTGGGGAAACAAGAGATAGGGTTGATTTCGGACCCCTCCACCAAGGGCCACGAAATTCCCCCCTCTTCCTCCATATATACAGCCCTTAGGGCATCGTTTAGACTTTGGGTTTTGTTTAGATTAAAAGTTCGCCATAGCTGCAACTTCGCGTACTTCGTTTGTGTTCAACGACCAGACAAAGGCGTCACAGAACCCCACCTTGATCAATAAAGCTTTCATCTTATATTCGTAATATCCAGATTGCAATCTTAGTTTCTTGCTTGTTCTTCGTTTTCTCGCAGGAAACAGACCCTCGTGGTCAGGTTGATCGTGCTCCGGCGTGGTCAATAACCTCTCGGAGTTGGTTTAGCGATTGCTAAGGCGCGACGTCCTCGCACGCTCGTAGTCGGATCGTCAAAGTCGACTTCCACCAAAGCGAAATCCACCATCTCATCGAAAGACGGGAAACCTTTGCCTCTATCAACCAATCCAGAGGAGACGAAGGAGATTATGCGTCAAGTACAAGAGCTTCTCGACAAAGGTTATATACGCGAATCCCTTAGTCCTTGTGCTGTTCCTATTATTCTAGTGCCGAAAAAGGATGGTACATCACGTATGTGTGTTGATTGTAGAGGCATTAATAATATTACTATTCTTTATCGTCATCCTATTCCTAGGCTAGATGATATGCTTGATGAATTGAGTGGCTCTACAATATTCTCCAAAGTTGATTTGCGTAGTGGATACCATCAAATTCGTATGAAATTGGGAGATGAATGGAAAACAGCATTCAAAACTAAGTTTGGATTATATGAGTGGTTAGTCATGCCTTTTGGGTTAACTAATGCACCTAGTACTTTCATGAGATTAATGAACGAAGTTTTACGTGCTTTCATTGGATGATTTGTGGTAGTTTACTTTGATGACATATTGATTTATAGCAGATCTTTGGAAGAACATTTGGAACATTTACGTGCTGTTTTTATTGCTCTACGTGATGCACGTTTGTTTGGTAACCTTGGGAAGTGCACCTTTTGCACCGACCGAGTGTCTTTTCTTGGCTATGTTGTTACTCCACAGGGAATTGAAGTTGATAAAGCCAAGATTGAAGCTATTGAGAGTTGGCCGCAACCCAAAACGGTCACACAAGTGAGGAGTTTTCTTGGCCTCGCTGGATTCTATAGGCGTTTTATGAGAGATTTCAGCACCATTGCTGCACCTCTCAATGAGCTTACAAAGAAAGATGTGCCTTTTCTTTGGGGTACCGCACAGGAAGAAGCCTTCTCGGTATTGAAAGATAAGTTGACACATGCTCCTTTACTCCAACTTCCTGATTTTAATAAGACTTTTGAGCTTGAATGTGATGCAAGTGGAATTGGATTAGGCGGTGTGTTATTACAAGATGGCAAACCTGTTGCATACTTTTCTGAAAAATTGAGTGGGCCTAGTCTGAATTATTCTACTTATGATAAAGAATTATATGCTCTTGTTCGGACTTTAGAAACATGGCAACATTATTTATGGCCCAAAGAATTTGTTATGCATTCTAATCATGAATCTTTGAAACATATTAAAAGTCAAGCTAAACTGAATCGTAGACATGCTAAATGGGTTGAATTCATTGAGACTTTTCCTTATGTCATTAAACACAAGAAGGGAAAAGAAAATGTTATTGCTGATGCATTGTCTCACCGCTATACTATGCTTTCACAACTTGACTTCAAAATATTTGGTTTGGAGACCATCAAAGATCAATATGTGCATGATGCTGATTTTAAAGATGTAATGCAGAATTGTAAAGAAGGAAGAATGTGGAACAAGTTCGTCGTTAACGTTGGATTTGTGTTTCGTGCTAACAAGCTATGCATTCCAGCTAGCTCCGTTCGTCTTTTGTTGTTGCAGGAGGCGCATGGAGGAGGATTAATGGGACACTTTGGCGTGAAGAAGACGGAGGACGTACTTGCTACACATTTCTTTTGGCCAAAGATGAGACGGGATGTTGAGCGTTTTATTGCTCGATGCACTACATGTTAAAAAGCTAAGTCACGACTCAATCCTCATGGTTTATATATGCCTTTGCCTGTACCTAGTGTTCCTTGGGAGGATATATCTATGGACTTTGTTTTAGGTTTACCTCGAACAAAGAAGGGGAGGGATAGCATATTTGTTGTCGTGGATAGATTCTCGAAAATGGCACACTTTATACCTTGTCATAAAAGCGATGATGCTGTTAATGTTGCTGATTTGTTCTTTCGTGAAATTATTCGCTTGCATGGTGTGCCAAATACTATTGTTTCAGATCGTGATACTAAATTTCTTAGCCACTTTTGGAGATGTTTATGGGCTCAGTTGGGGACTAAACTGCTTTTTAGTACTACTTGTCACCCCCAAACTGATGGACAAACTGAAGTAGTCAATAGAACGTTGTCTACTATGCTTAGGGCTGTTTTGAAGAATAATAAGAAAATGTGGGAGGAATGCTTGCCTCATATTGAATTTGCTTATAATCGTTCATTGCATTCTACTACTAAGATGTGCCCTTTTGAAGTTGTGTATGGTTTCCTACCTCGTGCACCTATTGATTTGTTGCCTCTTCCATCTTCGGGGAAGGTTAATTTTGATGCTAAACAACGTGCTGAATTGATTTTAAAAATGCATGAGTTAACTAAGGAAAACATTGAGCGTATGAATGCTAAATATAAACTTGCTGGAGATAAGGGTAGAAAACATGTTGTGTTTGCACCTGGAGATCTTGTTTGGT
>NW_021172454.1:0-961 GCF_002162155.2 Triticum dicoccoides
GTGATACCGGTGAAGGGGGGAAAACCCCCGGGAAAGTATTCCCGGTGTTTCGTGTTTTCGGGCAGAGGAGCCGGAGGGGGAAAGTTGCGGGTTCGATAGGTTAGGGGTGTGTGGCGGACGAACGGACCGCGTATCCGGATTCGTCTCGTCGTTCTGAGCAACTTTCATGTAGAAAGTATTTTAATCCGAGTTACGGATTAAAAGATATGATTTTCTAAAGATTTTATTAATTTCTGGAATTTAATTAATTATTTAATTAATTCGAAAAACAGATTAATGACATCAGCATGATGTCATGCTGACATCAGCAGTCAACAGAGTTGACGTGGTCAACCTGACATGTGGGTCCAGTGGGACCCACCTGTCATTCTCTGTTTAGGTTAATTACAGATTAGTTAATTTAATTACTATTTAATTAACCTAACTAGTTAACTAAATTAATTAAACCGGATTAATTAACTTAATTAATTCATTAGATAATTAATTAATTAATAATTAATTTTATTAAATCATTTTTATTTTTATTAATTATATTTATTTTAATTACTTTTAATTTTTTTGTTATATATTTTTATTTTTATTTTTTTTAATCCCTCTTTTTTTTGTTCTGGGGCGTGGGCCCCATGTGTCTGTGGCCCAGAGGGGCCTTAGCGGGCGTCGGTGTTGGCGGGTTCGGGCGCAGGCGCACCCGAACGGGCGCTCGCCCGTTGAGGGTGCAGCGGAACGAGGCCGCATGGGAGGCACGAGCGCTCGCGCGCGGCAATGGCCGGCGGAGGTCGGCGGCGGTAGCAGCGGGCGACGCGGGAGCAGCAAACGAGGTCGACGGGTGGGGAACGTCGACGACGGGGAGACGGGGCGCGAGTGGGCGGCTGGGCGCGGTAGTGGCGGACGAGGCCAGCACACACACAGGCAGGGGCGTGCACGAACGGACGGAGCTCGGGAGTGGCGGCTACGGCAAGGG
>NW_021172455.1:0-1071 GCF_002162155.2 Triticum dicoccoides
AGATTGCAATCTAGATATTGCGAATATAAGATGAAAGCTTTATTGATCAAGGTGGGGTTCTGTGACGCCTTTGTCTGGTCGTTGAACACAAACGAAGTACGCGAAGTTGCAGCTATGGCGAACTTTTAATCTAAACAAAACCCAAAGTCTAAACGATGCCCTAAGGGCTGTATATATGGAGGAAGAGGGGGGAATTTCGTGGCCCTTGGTGGAGGGGTCCGAAATCAACCCTATCTCTTGTTTCCCCACACATACGGACTCTAAAAATAGCCTATACTTATGTATTTCGAAATTACATGGGCCTGGCCCAATAATAAGGTGACGCAGCACCTAAAATAGCCTTGGGACGAAATTTATGAAGTGGCATCTTGTATATTTCGTCCAAGGCTTCATGCACCCATTATGGTGGCTTCAAAGTCCTGAAATCATCACTTGTAACTCCGTTCTTGTTCCTCTTGCGCATGCCATCATCTCCATGCTTGTTCTTGCTCCAATGTTCATCCTTCTCCAAGCTACGCCCTTCATTTGTAAGCAAAACAAATGTATCCAATTTAGGCAGCATCATATTCTCATGAACATTAGAATCATTACCAAGAAACGAAAGTACCTGGTAATTTAGTTGGCGTGCACGAGCTCTAGTAATTGGTCCAGTATGTATAGCAGCAGGGGCTGTGGGTGTAACTATTGTATTGATGTCCTCATCATCCTCCCCTTCTTGAAATGAAGTCGTCCTCGACGGAAGTTCATCTTCCTCACCCAAATAAGGCTTCAAATCTGCAATGTTAAAAGTGGGACTAACCCCAAAATCTGCAGGCAGCTCAAGTTTATATGCATTATCATTTATTTTCTCTAACACCTTAAAGGGACCATCAGCACGTGGCATTAACTTTGATTTGCGCAAATCAGGAAATCTATCCTTACGCAAATGTAACCAAACAAGATCTCCAGGTGCAAACACAACATGTTTTCTACCCTTATCTCCAGCAAGTTTATATTTAGCATTCATACGCTCAATGTTTTCCTTAGTTAACTCATGCGTTTTTAAAATCAATTCAGCACGTTGTTTAGCAT
>NW_021172456.1:0-1236 GCF_002162155.2 Triticum dicoccoides
TAGTATGTATATATGTATAGTATATACCCGTGATCACCTCCCGAGTGATCACGGCCCAATAGTATAGCAAGGCAGACTGACAAGAATGTAGGGCCAATGATGATAAACTAGCATCCTATACTAAGCATTTAGGATTGCAGGTAAGGTATCAACAGATGTAGCAACAATGTCAGGCTATGCATCAGAATAGGATCAACGGAAAGCAGTAACAGGCTACACTACTCTAATGCAAGCAGTATAGAAGAGAATAGGCGATATCTGGTGATCAAGGGGGGGGGGGCTTGCCTGGTTGCTCTAGCAAGAGAGAGGGGTCGTCAACTCCGTAGTCGTACTGGGTAGCAGCGGCGTCGGTCTCGGTGTCTAACGAGAGAAGAGGGGGAAGAAACAATAAATATAATGCAAACAAATGCAAGACGATGCATGACATGACAAAGCGTGGTGCTAGGTGTGCCCTAACGCGGTATGAGGTGGTACCGGTGAAGGGGGGAAACATCCGGGAAATTATCCCTGGTGTTTCGTGTTTTCGGGCAGAGGAGCCGGAGGGGAAAAGTTGCATGTTTGCTATGCTAGGGAGGTGTGGCGGACGAACGGAATGCGTAACCGGAATCGTCTCGTCGTTCTGAGCAACTTTCATGTTGAAAATAATTTAATCCGAGTCACGGATTAAAAGATATGATTTTCTAAAGATTTTATTAGTTTTTGGAATTTAATTAAATATTTAATTTAATTCGAAATTTGGTTTTATGACATCAGCATGATGCCATGCTGACGTCAGCAGTCAACAGAGTTGACTGGGTCAACTATGTGTGGGACCCTCATGTCATTGATTGATTAGTCTAATCAGGGGGTTAATTAAGTTAACTAGTAATTAGGTTAATCTAATCAAGACTAATTAATTTAATTAAGCCTTTAATCAATTAATTAATTATCATTTTAATTAATTTTAGTTATTATTTATTAATTCATTTTTTTTAAATTAATTTAATTAGTATTATTTTTTTGTTTTCGTTCACAGGGGGTGGGCCCCGTTGTCTGTGGCACAGAGGCCTTGCGGGTCGGGCGCTGGGTGCGGGCGTGGTGCCCGTGCCCGAGGCCGAACGGGGCTGGCCTCGGACGCGGCCCGTGGCGTGGGCGCCGGCAGCCAGTCGGGGGCGAGCTGCGGTGGATGCAGCAGCAGGCCGGCGGCGGGGCGCTGCGACTCGAGGCGAGGTGAGCGACGGGCTGCGCGAGAGGAGG
>NW_021172456.1:1813-4538 GCF_002162155.2 Triticum dicoccoides
TCTTCTTCTTCTTCCTCCTCCTCTTCTTCTTCCTCTCCTTCTTCCTCTCCTTCTTCTGCTCCTTCTTCTTCTTCTTCTTCTTCTTCTTCTTCTTCTTCTTCTTCTTCTTCTTCTTCTTCTTCTTCTTATTCTTCTTCTTCTTCTTCTTCTTCTTGTGACGCCCCCGATTCAATCGTACACTAATCATGCACGCAAATGTGTACGATCAAGATCAGGGACTCACGGGAAGATATCACAACACAACTCTACAAATAAAATAAGTCATACAAGCATCATAATACAAGCCAGGGGCCTCGAGGGCTCGAATACAAGTGCTCGATCATAGACGAGTCAGCGGAAGCAACAATATCTGAGTACAGACATAAGTTAACAAGTTGCCATAAGATGGCTAGCACAAACTGGGATACAGATCGAAAGAGGCGCAGGCCTCCTGCCTGGGATCCTCCTAACTACTCCTGGTCGTCGTCGTCAGCCTACACGTAGTAGTAGGCACCTCCGGTGTAGTAGGGGTCATCGTCGACGGTGGCGTCTGGCTCCAGGGCTCCAGCATCTGGTTGCGACAACCAGGTAGAAGGGAAAGGGGAAAAGAGGGAGAAAGCAACCGTGAGTACTCACCCAAAGTACTCGCAAGCAAGGAGCTACACTACATATGCATGGGTATATGTGTAAAGGGCCATATCGGTGGACTGAACTGCAGAATGCCAGAATAAGAGGGGGATGGCTAATCCTGTCGAAGACTACGCTTCTGGCAGCCTCCGTCTTGCAGCATGTAGATGAGAGTAGATTTAAGTCCTCCAAGTAGCATCTCCAAGTAGCATCTCCAGTAGCATCGCATAGCATAATCCTACCCGGCGATCCTCTCCTCGTCGCCCTGTAGAAAAGCGATCACCGGGTTGTCTGTGGAACTTGGAAGGGTGTGTTTTATTAAGTATCCGGTTCTAGTTGTCATAAGGTCAAGGTACAACTCCAAGTCGTCCTGTTACCGAAGATCACGGCTATTCGAATAGATTAACTTCCCTGCAGGGGTGCACCACATAGCCCAACACGCTTAATCCCATTTGGCCGGACACACTTTCCTGGGTCATGCCCGGCCGCAGAAGATCAACACGTCGCAGCCCCACCTAGGCAAAACAGAGAGGCCAGCACGTCGGACTAAACCTAAGCGCACAGGGGTCTGGGCCCATCGCCCATAGCACACCTGCACGTTGCGAGGGCGGCCGGAAGCAGAACTAGCCCCCTTAATACAAGAGCAGGCTTACGTTCCAATCCGGCGCGCGCCGCTCCGTCGCTGACGTCTGAAGTGCTTCGGCTGATACCACGACGTCGGGATACCCATAACTACTCCCGCGTAGATGGTTAGTGCGTTGTGACGCCCCCGATTCAATCGTACACTAATCATGCACGCAAATGTGTACGATCAAGATCAGGGACTCACGGGAAGATATCACAACACAACTCTAAAACATAAATAAGTCATACAAGCATCATAATACAAGCCAGGGGCCTCGAGGGCTCGAATACAAGTGCTCGATCATAGACGAGTCAGCGGAAGCAACAATATCTGAGTACAGACATAAGTTAAACAAGTTTGCCTTAAGAAGGCTAGCACAAACTGGGATACAGATCGAAAGAGGCGCAGGCCTCCTACCTGGGCTCCTCCTAAGTACTCTTGGTCGTTGTCAACGGGCTGCACGTAGTAGTAGGCACCTCCAGTGTAGTAGTCGTCGTCGACGGTGGCGTCTGGCTCCAGGGCTCCAGCATCTGGTTGCGACAACCAAAAAGAAAGGAAAGGGGGAAAAAGGGGGGAGAAAGCAACCGTGAGTACTCATCCAAAGTACTCGCAAGCAAGGAACTATACTACATATGCATGGGTATATGTGTAAAGGGCCATATCGGTGGACTGAACTGCAGAATGCCAGAAAAAAAGGGGGATAGCTAATCCTGTCGAAGCCTACGCTTCTGGCAGCCTCCGTCTTGCAGCATGTAGAAGAGAGTAGATTGACGTCCTCCAAGTAGCATCTCCAAGTAGCATCGCATAGCATAAACCTACCCGGCGATCCCCTCCTCATATCCCTGAGGGAGAGCGACCACCGGTTGTATCTGGCACTTGGAAGGGTGTGTTTTATTAAGTATCCGGTTCTAGTTGTCATAAGGTCAAGGTACAACTCCAAGTCGTCCTGTTACCGAAGATCACGGCTATTCGAATAGATTAACTTCTCTGCAGGGGTGCACCACATAACCCAACACGCTTGATCCCATTTGGCCGGACACACTTTTCTGGGTCATGCCCGGCCTCGGAAGATCAACACATCGCAGCCCCACCTAGGCACAACAGAGAGGCCAGCACGCCGGTCTAAACCTAAGCGCGCAGGGGTCTGGGCCCATCGCCCTGAGCACACCTGCACGTTGCGTGGGCGGCCGAAAGCAGACCTAGCCTAGTGGCGTTCCAGTCCAATTCGGCGCGCGCCGCTCCGTCGCTGACGTCTGAAGTGCTTCGGCTGATACCACGACGTCGGGATACCCATAACTACTCCCACGTAGATGGTTAGTGCGTATAGGCTCGTAGCCGACTCAGATCAAATACCAAGATCTCGTTAAGCGTGTTAAGTATCCGCGAACGCCGAACAGGGCCAGGCCCACCTCTCTCCTAGGTGGTCTCAACCTGCCCTGTCGCTCCGCCACAAAGTAACAGTCGAGGGCCGTCGGGAACCCAGGCCCACCTCTA